>NC_084530.1:16887184-16954684 GCF_024500275.1 Phycodurus eques
ATCCATTTTTGTTGCTTATTCTCCACCTTGTGTTGAAAGTAAGAAATTATGTCAAAAACAGAATTGTAAATTTTTTCCAACAGTAATTAAGCAAGTCTCTCACACACACACACACACAGATTTGTGTGTTGACGTGTGCCTTTAAGGGGTGTGGCCTAGCGAATGACCCCAGCTCTGGTTATCCATTTCCTACGTGGTTAGTTCAGTGCAAACGTCGTCTCCATGCTCCTTGTGAGTGTTCTCATTTTATATTTGGAGTCAGCCAGTCCTCCCTTAGATGTCTCCAGTTGGCTCAAAATGCTGCTGCTTGCCTCTTAACTGCAGCACATAAGAGGGGAGCACATACAGTAACTGTGATTCTGGCCTCCGTCCACTGGCTGATTTGCATTTTACAATTCATTTTAAGATTATTTTATTCATTTTTAAAATCTTTAAATTAATCTCTCTGACCTACTACATTCTGATGCCCCTGCCTGGTGCCTCAGGAGGTGTCAAGGTCTAAGCGGAAGGTCAGAGAACATAGAGCTTTTTTGTTGCTGGTCCGATGCTGTGGAATGGCCTCCTTCTGCACATTAGAGTAGGTCCACTTTTAAAACTCCTAAAACTGATTTTTATTCCTTGGCTTTAAACTCTGCATGAGGGTCTGCACCCCACTTTACTGGGAGAGGCTCGCATCAATCAATTAATAAATCAGTCGGAGGTTAGAATATATAGAATAGTCCTCAGTTGTCTTTCATTCTCAATCATTCTTCTGAATAAGACATTTTGGAAAATTGTATGCTTCCAAAATCAAAAGTACCTTTATTTTGATGATAAATGTTGCGTGTGTCGTCAGCCCACCATGCTGCAGTGGATTGAACTTCTCACCAAACAGTTCAACAACAGCCAGGCGGCCTGCGAGGTGAGTGTGTGCATACACACACACACACACACACACGCACGCACAAATACGGTATGTACACAGACACACATACACTGTTGTTGTTGTGTGCACCTCCATTATGTGCTTCTCTCCCTTCAGTGGTTTTTGGACAGGATGGCAGATGACAACTGGTGGCCCATGCAGATCCTCATCAAGTGTCCCAATCAGATTGTCAGACAGGTACCTTCTCATTCTTGTTGTTCTTATTGGTGTTTTTGAGACATGTTCTGATCTCTGCCTTGTTGTTTTCAGATGTTCCAGAGGTTGTGTATACACGTCATCCAGAGGCTGCGTCCGGTCCATGCTCACCTCTACCTGCAGCCGGGCATGGAAGACGGGTGCGTCTGGTTCTCACTATTGTTACACAGCTCATCTGCACCCCTCGCAGGTTGTTGGGTGACAGGGGATTCCTGTCCTTTAAAGCAGTGCTTCTCAAACAGGGGGACCCACGAGCTGTAGATTGGGGGGCCACACAATTGAAATAAAAAGAGCATACTTGCGTATGGGGACTGGTGTACAAATAAATCCGCTCATAATAAACCAATTACTGTACTCATCATCTTCACTTTGGGCTCTAGCATCACAGAAATATGACATGCCCAAATGATTAAAGGTTTTTTTTTTTTTTTTTGTTTTTTGTTTTTTTTTCTTCTATAAACAAAAGGTCTATCACATGAAGTTTTTGTTTTTTCTAGAATGGAATGTTTTTTTGTTGTTTTTTCCAAGAATATACTTTTTAAAATGTTTTTTTTTCCAGAATAAAAGGTCTAATCTTACGAGAATTAAGTTGTATTTTTGATATTCACTTATTAAAATAGACCTTTCTTTCCTTGTCAAACTCTGACTTTAATATCGTAATATTCCGTCTTTATTCTCGTAAGACTAAGACTTTTAACCCCAACAAAGTACGTCTTTGTTCTTGTAAAGATCACAACTATTAATTTTTTCTGAAAACATAGCAACCTTTTAGTTCTTATGACATTTCGGGATGCATATTCCTGGCATTGGGCGGAATCCTATTTACTAAACCATCACCTTTCAGGAAATATTAAAAAAAAAACGGCATAAATGTTGAGCCACTAACATTGCATCCTCTTCAAAGAGAGCAAACCATTTTCAACACTTTAGATTGGTCAATCATTTGTAAAAAATAATAGACCCAGATGAGGACTGACCAATCGTATTGATTCGCGAACAAAATATGAAATTGACAAAATTTGCACATAGGAGACTTCGGCCCAATGCCAGCGATATGATATTTGTGTAATTGGTGTTAGGATATGACTGGGTTATTGGAACAAATTTGAGAAGACCTGCTTTAATGAAGCTTCACGAGATGTCATTGTGCTGTTGAACCGTGCAGCGCAAACATGAAGTGTTGTGTCTGCCAGATCACGTGACCAAAGACAACTGACCAGGGGCCTCATGTACAAAAGGTGCGTACGCACAAAAACGTGGCGTCCGTTCTTTTTCACGGAAAAGTTCAGATGTATCAAGTGACATGACCGTGGAAATGTGCGGTGCCCCATGCCAACTGCATGGCTGGCGTACGCACGTTTCTGCAGCTTTTGGTCCTTTGGTGACACTTAGAGGTGATGCTGGGAAACTGTTCTCATAAATCTGCACACCAGAGACACATGAATAATTAGCACTGATGAACAATTCATGCCCAGCAACATTTGATTTCAACAATGCGATTGAGGCAAGGACTGAGAATTTATTTGTTAACCACTGTATTTAATGAACCACTGATATATGTGAGGACACCTATTAATTGATCAAGTTGATCATTTATGCTGCCTATTGCCCTCACAATTGCTTCTTAACTCCAGCACATGCACTGAAAAAAAGTCCTTTTTATTTACTTCATTTGAACATATACATCGGTTGCACATGATTAAAATGTGTTTAAATTGACATAATTTACCCCTCTTCTCCTAAAAAAAAAAAAACATGAACAGTTTCCCAGCATCACCTCTAAGTGTCGCCAAAGCACCAAAAGCTGCAGAAATGTGCTTACGCCAGCCATGCAGTTGGCGTGAGGCACCGCACATTTCCACGGTCATGTCACTCTTGATACATCTAAACTTTGCCGTGGAAAAAAATGGACGCCACGTTTTAGTGCGTACGCACCTTTTGTACATGAGGCCCCAGATCTATTTTGAGCCCTAGACCTGTGGAATAGATTGGGTATGAGTAGTAGGCTACTGACTAGATTATGTTCACTCGTAGACTAGATCATTCTTGACTCATAGAACTGTAGACTAGATTAGTTTTGACTTGCAGTCTAGGTCATTCTTCACTCATAGACCTGTAGACTAGATCAGTTTGTATTCCCATGCAGTGCCACCAGAAAGTATTCACACCCCTTATTCACGTTTTCTACCTTTTGCTATGTTACAGACTTACTCTAAAGCTTGAGTATAGTTTTCTTTAAAAAGATCTTCATAAAATATCCCATAATGACAAAGTAAAAACATATTTTCAGACATTTGTGTAAATTTAAAAAAAGTAAACATTCAACCAAAAGTAAACATTCAAGATGCATTCAACCATAATAGGTACATAAGTATCCACACCCTATGAAACTTAAGCTCAGGTGAATCTGATTTACACTGATCATCCTTGAGATGCTTCTACAACTTGAATTGAGTCCACCTGTGGTAAATTCAGTTGATTGAACAACATTTGGAATGGCACACAACTGTCTATATAAGGTCTCATAGTTGGCAGTGCATATCAGAGCAGAAACCAAGGAATGAAGTCTAAGGAATTGTCGCAGACCTCCGGGACTGGATTGTGTCAAGGCCCAAATCTGGGGAAGGATATAAAAAAATAAATAAATACAGCAGCATTGAAGGTCCCGAAAAGCACTGTGGTCTCAATTATTCGGAAATGGAAGAAGTTTGGAGCCACCGGGACCCTTCCTAGATCTGGCCATCCGACCAATCTGAGTAACTGGGGAAGAAGGGCCTTTGTTTGAGAGGTGAACAAGAACCCAGAAGGATAACTCAATCCAGCAATATGGCTTTTATGGTAGAGAGGCTAAACGGAAGCCACTTCTCACTAAAAGGCACATGACAGCCTGCTTGGAGTTTGCCAAAAGCACGTTAAGGATTCTCAGAACTGCAGAAACAAAATTCTCTGGTCTGATGAAACCAAAATTGAACTTTTTGCCCTGAATTGCAAGCGTCATATCTGGAGAAGATATCACCTGGCAAACACCAACCCACTGTGAAGCCTGGTGGTGGCAGCATCATGCTGTGGGACTGCTTTTCTGCTGCAGGAACTGGGCGACAAGTCCGCAAAGAAGATAAGATGACAGTTGCCAAATATAGAGAAATTCTTCAAGCGAATTTGCCCCAAAGTGCTCTGGAACTCAGACTAGGGCGTTGATTCACCTTCCAACACAACAATGACCAAGAACACACAGCCAAGATAACAAAGGAGTGGCTTCAGGAGCAGCCTGTGAATGTCCTTAAGTGGACCAGCCGGAGCCCGGACTTGAATCCAATCGAACATCTCTGGAAAGACCTAAAAATGGATTTTCACCGACGCTGTCCATCCAACCTGACTGACCTTGAGAGGATCTGCAGAGAACAATAGGAGAAAATGCCCCAAAACAGGGGTGCCAAGCTCGTAGAGACATACCCAAGAAGACTTGACGCTGTTATTGCTGCCTAAATGGTGAATACTTATGTACCCATTATGGTTAAATGTTTATATTTTCAATTAATTTGCACAACTGTCTGAAAATATGTTTTTACTTTGTCATTATGGGATGGATATTTTATGTAGATCTTTATATAAAGAAAGCTAGACTCAAATTGGCTTTAGAATAAGTCTGTAAGAGCAAAATGTGGAAAAGGTGAAGGGGTGTGAATATTTTCAGGTGGCACTGTACCTGTACTTCTGACTTTAGACTAGATTATTATTATTATTTTTTTTAACTCTGACTAGTTTTGACTCATGAACCTGTGGACTAGATCAGATTTGACTTGTAGATCTATAGATCAGTTTTTACTTAAATACCTGTAGACTAGTTCAGTTTTGATTCAGTCTGTAGACCAGGGCAATTTTGACTCTTAGTCCTGTGGACTAGATCATTTTTGACTCTTAGTCTGTAGACCAGATCAGTTTTGACTCATAGACCTGTGGAGTGTTATTTTTGACTCATGGACCTGCTAACTAGATCTATATTGACTTGTAGATCTGCTTACTTGATCTATTGTGACTGGTAGACCTGTTAACTAGATACACTATAGTGCCAAAAGCTGCCTTGACTCAGATATTAATTAAGGTGACATCCCATTCCTTAATCCATAGGGTTTAGTATGACATTGGTCTGCCCTCTGCAGTTATAACATCTTAAACTCTTTTGGGAATTGTATCCACAAGGTTTAGGAGTGTGTTGTTGGAAATGTATGACATTTTTTCCAGAAGCGAATTTGTGAGGTTACACGCTGATTTTGGACGAGAAGCCTTGGCTCTCAGTCTCCGCTCTAATTCATCCAAAAGTGTTCTCTAAAGGTTGAGGTCAAGATTGTGCAGGCCAGTGAAGTTCATCCACAGCCAAGCTCACTCATCCATTTCTTTATGGACCTTGGTTTTGTGCACTGATTCACAGTAATGTTGGAACACGAAGGGGGCATCTCAAACCTGTTCCCACAAAGTTGGAAATGTCCAAAATATTAGCCCCTGAGCTCCAGTGAAAAGAACTCTGAATGTTTCAGCATACAAAGAGATTTTGGACAGTCAAACAGTTTGGGGATTATCTCTTCCTGTTCCAACATGTCTGTGCACCGGTGCACAAATCAAGGTCCATTAAGACATGGATGAGAGAATTTGGTATGGATTAACTTGACTGGCCTGCACAGAGTCCTGATAAAACACCTTTGGGTTGATTTTTGAGTAGACAGTGAGCCAGGCCTTCTCATCCAACATCAGTGTGTGACCTCACAAATACACTCCTGGAAGAATGGGCAAAAATTCCCATAGACTAACTCCTAAACCTTGTTGAAAGCCTTCCCACAAGAGTTGCTGTTACAGCTGCAAAGCGTAGACCAACATCATATTAAACATGGATTTAGAATGGGGTATCACTTAAAATCATAAGTGAGTCAAGACAGGTGAGCGAACACTTTTGGCAATATAGTGTATATTTAGAATACTACATCCCTAGAACAGATCTAGTTTGACTGCAAGACCTGCTACTGAGTAGATCTCTTTTGACTCATACAGCAAATGATTAGATCTCTTTTGATCGGAAGGCATGTCGATTAGATTCATTTGGACGCATACATCAGTAGCCTAGATGTACTTTGACTCTCAGACCTTTTGGCTACATACTTTTTTACATAAGTTGTAGACCTTAAGACTAGATCGGTTTTGACATGTAGACTAGATCGGCTTTCACTTGTACAACTTTAGGTGATATCTCTTACACCTGCTGACCAGATTTATACTCGTAGACTTGTAGATGACATCTATTTGTACTCCGACTTCCCAACTAGAACCCCCATTTACTGTTAGACCTCTGTGGACTAGATTACGTGGAGCGCGTGGATCCACTCTGACCGAGTGTCATGTGTCCTCCCCCCCACATACCTCCTGCAGGTCAGACGACATGGACGGGTCGGTGGAGGACATCGGGAGCCGCTCTTGCGTGACTCGCTTTGTGAAGACGCTGCTGTCCATCATGGAGCATGGCGTCAAGCCTCACAGCAAGCACCTTACTGAGTACTTTGCCTTCCTCTACGAGTTCGCCAAGATGGGAGAGGAGGAGGTGGGTCGGAAGGAAGGAAGTCTGGGGACCGTAGCATGGGGATCTGCAAAATAATTTTCCATAGATTGTGGTTTCATTTAAAAAAACATAATGGCGAACCTGTAGATTTATGAGTCCCGGTAAATCCTGAGTGCCATTATAAAGTGAAGTGGGATTCTGTATAGTAGTATTATATTAATATGGATTTACAGTTGGATATGTCTTTTTTTAGTTGGAAAAGTTTCTCCCCTATAAGGGAACCCTACCTCCAAAAAGTTTGGTTTTAGATTTCTTCCATTAAATAAAACATTGCAAAGTGGTTTACTGTATAGTTTTTACTGCAGCTGTTTAAAAATGCTGTCTTGATGATATGTCTTTATTTCCTTTCCAGAGTCAATTCCTGCTGTCACTCCAAGCCATCTCCATTATGGTGCACTTCTACATGGGAACCAAAGGACCAGAGAACGTCAGTTAAACACCGTCATTGTAATGGTAACTGAGCACCAAAAGCGATGCTAACCTCAATTTATTGTGGGGTGGGGGTTTCCTCCTCAGCCGCAGGTAGAGGTTCTGTCTGAGGAGGAGGGTGAGGAGGAGGACGAGGAGGAAGACATCTTGTCCCTGGCCGAGGAGAAATATCGTCCGGCCGCTCTGGAGAAGATGGTCGCCCTCATTGCCCTCCTGGTGGAGCAGTCGCGCACGGAGAGGTACATGCGTCAACATGAAACCAACCCGAACATTTCCTATCACCATTGTCACATGTCCAAAAACATTGCCAAACATTACATTTTTAATACAAAAAATATAAACTTGGCAACCCTATGTACCTTTTGACATTGGAAATTGGAAAAGGAAACAACCAGTGAATTTTCACATATGCAAGACCACACCAAATATAGTTCAATTGAGCTTGAGTCTGTCCCATTTGACTTTTGGCGAGAGGGAGGTTATACTCTGGACTGTTCGCCAGCCGGTCGCAAGGCACAACTAGACAAAAAAGCATTCACACTCACATTCACACCTATGGACAATCTAGACTTTTCAGTAATGTTTTTGGAATATGGGAGGAAGCCGGAGTACCTGGAGAAAACCACGCAACAGTGAGGCGGATTTCCTAAACACTCTTCACCGTGCTGCCATAAATGTGAACCTAAACAGCAAAGATTAATGAAAAATGTTTTTCCATCGACAGCTACATACACAATCAGATCAGTACCATTTTTAACAAGATGCAGTTATAAAAGTATGATGTCAGTCTGCATTTTTATCTCTTCAACTAAATTGAAGTTGGCTATTTTGAAGCTTGTGTTAGTTTTTCCACTCGACCCTCCAGACCGAGCTTTGTGTGCTCCTCCAGGACTGAAGTCAGGGATAACTTCACTTCAGGGAGAATTCCCCACTTCCAGCCTATTTCAGGAATGACCGCGCACAAACGCTAGTAGTTTTCACGATGGAGACACCCTTTTTATTGTTTTCATGAAATTTGCCTTACACACACATTGTTGTAGATTTTAGTGGCAAAAACATCTGAGATTATATTTTAAGGCCATAAAACGAACACAGTGCTACCTTGTGATACAAGTTTAATTTTATTCCGTGACCATACGGGTAGCGCAAATCACTCGTATCTCAAATTGTCTTTCCCCACTGACATGAACTGAAAAACCATTAATCCTTTCCAAACTCAGAAGGAAAACAAAGCTAAAAACATAACGTAATGACATAATTAAATGTAATATGAAGAAATTAAAGCGTTTCTGACACATTTTTTACTTCAGTCCAATGAACATTGTGCTGCTTGTTCTGGGTTGCGCGTCTCGGCCACCTGGGGGCAGTATAAAACAGATACGGGTATACATGGAGACGTCTTAGCGCCTCAGTACAGCAGTAAATATTAGTCTATCGTAGAGGATAAAGCATATATGCCGGTGAATACTGTTATACAGTAATCCCCCTCTACTGTATATCACGGTTCACACTTCATGGTCCCGCTACTTCGCAGAAATCTTGTATTACAGTTGTTACTCCATTTTTTTTTTATACTGTTTGTACAATATTTTGGTGTTATCCATTGCTCTTGGTCTTTCTCATGTGCGTTTAAATGTTTGTATTGTTTTTAATTATGTTTAAAAACCCTAAATATTTCAAGTGAATACTTTGTATAGTATAAATACTATACAAAGATGCCTAGGGTGTATTTATTTATCTTATTTCTATGTTGTGGATTTCGGTTATGGGGGGGTGGTCCGGAATGTAACGCCACCAGTGGAGGGGGGATTATTTTATGATCTGTCTGCATATGTTGCTTCACAGTTTGTGTTCAAATGTCTTTCATTGCTTGAAGGATTATAACACCACGACACAGCTGCCGTTGGTTAGCCCAGCCATGGTATTTTGCATTATTTGTTAGCGTTACTAAATTTTCTTAAGGAAAAGCTATGTAGTTGCTTGAAATACACAACATCCTATTGTCTTTGCTTTATGTTCAGTTTGACAGTAAACTTCGACTGAGTTCACTGCCAGTGTACACTTCTCGAGTCTCAAAATTTTGATCGCAAGTCAAAGCTGAAAATTGGCCTAGCAACGACACGTATCTCGAACTCGGGTCACTCGTATCTCAAGGTGTATGTGTATTGCTTGTATTACAACCTGTACTGGTGTGTGTATATGAACAACTGGATACGTTATTTTTTTATTTTATTTTTTCATGAAAAAGAAATTTACTCAAACAAGAACATTAAATACATGTTTTAAACATTAAAAAAAAACAATTTGGGGTAATTCTGCTTTTGTCCAACCGTGGCGCATGCAGACACCTAACGCTGTCCCAGAGCGACATGGCGGCGCTTACGGGCGGCAAAGGTTTCCCATTCCTCTTCCAGCACATCCGAGATGGCATCAACATTCGGCAGACGTGCAACCTCATCTTCAGCCTCTGTCGCTACAACAACCGCCTGGCCGAGCATGTATGTTTCTGCACTTTTTTCTTTTTTTTTTTTACGTAACCTGATGTAGCACCTGCTGACTCTTGCTTGTTTCTCTGAAGATCGTTTCCATGCTCTTCACCTCCATCGCCAAGCTGACGCCTGAGGTGAGTGTTTTTCCTCATCTAGACACTCCACATCATCTTATCTCACGCCGCACCTAAAGTATATGCCGTTGTAGTCATGCTAACTTCCATAGCTTGAGCTGTGCATGAAGTTAACATAGTTTTATTCCAGCACTGTGACCTCCATGTTCAGCTGGAAGAGCCCTGAAAGAACACAAGTCGGTCTTGAAAGGGTGCAAAATTTCCAGTTAATTTCTGGAAAGTTTCCAGCGGATTTCCACAGGAAGTTGAGCTGGAGAATTTTGGCACTATTTGAAATTCAAAACTTTCCATGGGAATCAGGTAATTTTAGGTAATTTAATAGAAATGTATCATATTTAACCATAAATATTATAGGTAAGTAAAAATACGTCACCTGATCTTTGATATTGCACATTCAATTAAGGCCTTTTATAGTGTATATACTAGTTTTATTTAGCTTTATATTGATATTATTTGTACTGTCTTGTAGCACCACAGATGAGTACTGTAATTTCAACCCTCTGTATGTGTTACGCATATTGAAGAATTGACAATAAAAGCACCTTGACCTTGAAATAGTGATTAATTGATGCATTGATTCAATATCGATTCAGCAAATCTGAATCGATTCACCTACTGGCCAATGGAGGGCGCTTTGCATTTGTTCGGAACACGGGAAATAGACAGAAGTAAGGTCCTTTCTAAGCTGTGCTCGGCAGACTTTTTATTTTCATTACAATTTTCAAGAAGAATAACTGCTATTTAAGTTTACAGCACTTTTTCAGTTTATAGAACTGTCATGTTTTTTGCTTTTGTTATTTAGATTTTTTTTCCAATGTTTATCCATCTATCCATTTTCTTCACCGCTTATCCTCACGCGGGTCGCGGGCTGCTGGAGCCTATCCCAGCCATCTTCGGGCGGGAGGCGGGGTACACCCTGAACTGGTCGCTAGCCAATCGCAGGGCACATAGAAACAAACAACCATTCGCACTCACATTCACCCCTACAGGCAATTTAGAGTCCTCAATCAACCTACCACACATGTTATTTGGGATGTGGGAGGAAACCGGAGTGCCCGGAGAAAACCCACCCAGGCACGGGGAGAACATGCAAACTCCACAAAGGCGGGGCTGGGATTTGAACCCCGGTCCCCAGAACTGTGAGGCAGATGTGCTAACCAGTCGTCCACCGTGCCCGCTTCCAATGTTTAATTGCTCAGAAATCTCAGGTGATATAACACATGTTCAGATAAGCATGAAGAAAAAAAAAACTGTCAACAGGTACTCACTGAATCAACGTCAAAGTGTCAAATTTAACTCTATGTCATATCACTAATTAAATAATTGAAATCTAATCGAATGGGGAGGTTATAAAAACCCAGCCCTAATATATATGAACATTTTGTTTTGTCATAAGCAGACATCCGTGCAAGAGATGCATTTAAAAAAAACATTCATTTCAGCAGATTTATTTGTAAGCAGAACTTCAAGTTTTAAATATTTAATTGAACAATAAATTCTTTCATTTAACGGAAACATGCATGTTGAGTTAAATATTATTCATCTAACCCATTGAAAAATGGGTTAGATGAAGTCTAACCCATTTTTCAAAGTCTCATTGAAAATGTTACATGAATGAAAAGAGCCCCCCCCCCAAAAACAATGTCCCATTCAACAGACAGTTGGTGACCAACTGAAATAAAGTAGCATCGTTGTAGTGTAAATGAAGTTAATAAGACTTCCTTTTGGTGATTTTTTTTGTTCATTTTTTTTTTTTGTTCAATGGTTTGGACTTGTTGTCTCTTCAGGCTGCTAATCCTTTCTTCAAGCTGCTCACCATGCTGATGGAGTTTGCGGGCGGCCCCCCGGGGATGCCCTCCTTCGCCTCATACATCCTGCAGAGGATCTGGGAGGTAAATGCCACATACAGTGCCGTGAAAAAGTATTGGCCCCCTTCTCAAATTCTTATATTTTTGCATATACTTCAAACAAAGATAAATATCAAATATAACCCAAGTGAACTTAAAATGCTATTTTTAAATTATTTCATTTATTAAGGAAAAAAAATATTCAAAGTTAACTGGAGCTGTGTGGAAAAAGTAATTACCCCACTTGTTAAATCATGAATTGTGGCTAATCACAATGTTTGGTTAATTAAACCTAATAACTGGTTGGGTCATCCTCAGCAGCAATTACTGAAATCAAGTGTTTTCTACAGGGTGATTGAAAAGTAACTCCCTATTTTAAAATACTTATTTATTCATATGTTGTAATATTTTTCTCAATTTCTTTGTGTATGTTCCATGATTAGAGGAGCAAGTCTATTCTACCAAACCAACAACTTTGGAAGAACTGTTGTGGTGTACAAATATGTAAATTTAAAAAAATATGTATACTTAATAGTTCTCTTTCACCTTTTGAAATTTAATTGCAGTTAAAAAATATGTTCTGTAATAGTGTTATTGCACTTTGTTACATTTTTTAAATTATATTTAAAAAAATATGTATACGTATTGGTTGTGTTCCGTAAAATAAATGATAGAATTCATTCTGCAATCATATTTGACCAATGAGTACAAACGGGTATAAATATGGATATTTGACTATAATAGAATAGAAATCATTTGTCATTCTATGGTGCAGATACAGTATAACAAAATTGGGGTCCAACACCCAACTTAGTAAAATAGAAAAATAGGGGGAAAAAAAGACTATAGAAACTATGCATTGCAAATAGCAGTAAGGCAGTGGAATATTATGTACAAGAAATACCATATATACAGTACATAGTGTATGTTAATGTGCATGATATGATGATGATGAGCGAGCAGGTCATGGAGGTTGTGTTGCTTGAAGGTTTGCTTTCTTTTTGTCTCCTCCTCAGGTAATCGAGTACAACCCGACTCAGTGTTTGGACTGGCTCGCGGTGCAGACTCCTCGGAACAAGCTGGCCCACAGCTGGGTTTTGCAGAACATGGAGAACTGGGTGGAGCGCTTCCTGCTAGCCCACAACTACCCTCGTGTGCGCACCTGTATGTAGGCCAGCCTGCGACAGACGGCGTTCAAATAAAAGCTCACAGATTGGATTTTACAACCCCAATTCCAATGAAGTTGGGACGTTCTGTTAAACATAAATAAAAACAGAATACAATGATATGTAACTCATGTTCAACCTATATTTAATTGAATACACTACAAAGACAAGATATTTCATGTTCAAACTGATAAACTTTGTTTTTAGCAAATAATCATTAACTTGGAATTTTATGGCTGCAACACATTCCAAAAAAGCTGGGACAGGTGGCAAAAAAGAGTGAGAAAGTTGAGGAATGCTCATCAAACACCTGTTTGGAACATTCCACAGGTGAACAGGCTAATTGGGAACAGGTGGGTCCCATGATTGGGTATAAAAGGAACTTCCCTGAATTGCTCAGTCATTCACAAAGATGGGGTGAGGTTCATCTCTTTGTGAACAAGTGCATGAGAAAATAGTCGAACAGCTTAAGGACAATGATCCTCAACATACAGTTGCAAGGAATTTAGGGATTTCATCATCTACGGTCCATATCATCAAAAGGTTCAGAGAATCTGGAAAAATGACTGCATGTAAGCGGCAAGGCCGAAAAACAACATTGAATGCCTGTGACCTTCACTCCCTCAGACGGCACTTCATCAAAAACCGACATCAATGTGTAAAGGATATCACCACATGGGTTCAGTAATACTTCAGAAAACCAATGTCAGTAAAGAACAGTTTGGCGCTACATCCGTAAGTGCAACTTGAAACTCTACTATGCAAAGCAAAAGGCATTTATCAACAACACCCAGAAACGCCGCTGGCTTCTCTGGGCCCGAGCTCATCGAAGATGGACTGATGCAAAAAGTGTTCTGTGGTCCGACAAGTCCACATTTCAAATTGTTTTTGGAAATTGTGGATGTCGTGTCCTCCAGGCCAAAGAAGAAAAGAACCGTCCGGACTGTTATGGATGCAAAGTTCAAAAGCCAACATCTGTGATGGCATGGGGCTGTATTAGTGCCAATGGCATGGGTAACTTACACATCTGTGAAGGCACCATTAATGCTCAAAGGTACATAGAGGTTTTGAAGAAACATATGCTGTCATCCAAGCAGTCTTTTTCATGGACACCCCTGCTTATTTCAGCAAGACAATGCCAAACCACATTCTGCACGTGTTACAACAGCGTGGCTTTCTAGTAAAGGAGTGCTGTAAGAGAGACCTGTCTCCCATTGAAAATGTGTGGCGCATTATGAAGCGTAAAATACGACAACGGAGACCCCGGACTGTTGAACAGCTGAAGCTGTACATCAAGCAAGAATGGGAAAGATTTCCATCTACAACAATTAGTGTCCTCAGTTCCCAAACGTTTATTGAATGTTGTTAAAAGAAAAAGGTGATGTAACACAGTGGTAAACATGACCTTTTCCCAGCTTTTCTGGAATGTGTTGAAGCCATAAAATTCTAAGTTAATGGTTATTTGCTAAAAGCAATGTTTATCAGTTTGAACATTAAATGTTTTCTTTGTAGTGTATTCAATTAAATATAGGTTGAACATGATTTGCAAATCATTGTATTCTGTTTTTATTTGTTTGACGCAACGTCCCAACTTTATTGGAATTGGGGTTGTACAAGGAAAAAAGAAAATTCCCATTTTAATCAATTATTTCCCCCTTGGCTTAGCGGCGGCGTACCTCCTGGTGTCGCTGATCCCCAGCAACTCTTTCCGTCAGATGTTCCGCTCCACACGCTCGCTGCACCTGCCCACCCGCGAGCTGCCGCTGTCCCCCGACACCACGGCTGTGCTGCACCAGGTGTACAACCTCTTGTTGGGCCTGCTGGGCCGCGCCAAGCTGTACGTGGATGCCAGCGTGCATGGTACCACCAAGCTAGTGCAGTACTTCAGCTTCATGACGTACTGCCTCATCTCCAAGACCGAGAAGCTCATGTTTTCCCTCTACTTCATGGACCTTTGGAACCTCTTCCAGGTATGCGCTCGTGGAAGTCTTTGCCTTCTTTGGATTATTATTATTAGTCTGCCATTTGAATCTCCTCAATTTGCCAGTTTGACCAATTGACATGAAAGTGGACACACGTCTATCATAATAGGATGCATCAAAAAGACTCATGGACCCATGCCCAAAATTGAATAAGTCAGCCATACTAACGAGTGAGCCTTGTTTGTTTATGAAACATGCTAAAAACAACATAGTTAAACATATTTAAAGAAAAAACTAATAATAATCTCATTTTGGTGTTTTCGGTGAAAAAGTTAGATGTAGTTTATTTATTTAATTAAACCATTGCTCGATGTCTTGTAACATTCAATTTAAAACAAAAGGATAGTGATATTTTGCTAATTTACAATTTTAAATAAAAATCACGTGCCAAATTTTCATTCAACTTTTTTTTTTTTTTTTTTTTTTTTTTTTAACATTAAAAAGTCTCATATTGTAACATTAAAGTTTTGTTACACTTTTTTTTAATTTAGAAAATGCATTTTTCTGCTATTTGGCAGACTGTCAGACTGTGCATGGATACTCTAATGAGCATACTCTAGATGTGTTGGAACAGCTAGTCTTTTTCCCCACCATCTGTAAATAGAAATACAAACAATTACCATCATACAATATAAATATATAGTTTTATCATTGAAACTATATATATATATATATATATATATAGATAGATATATATATATATATAGATATAATTTTTTTTAGGAAGTCCTCGATTTACGAACGAGTTCCGTACCTATGCTGGCGAAGTAACACGAATTTCTGCTTAAGTCGGATTGCACCGACTTAAGCAGTCTACGGCGAAATACTTCTGTTACGGGTATTGTCCCACGTGATTGTTACAGAAAGCTCAGTGGGCGTGTGCGTCGATGTGTGAGTGAGACGGGACTGCGCAGGCGTCGTCCGGCTGGACTGTGAAGGAGAAAGGAGTGCGTGCGAGTGTGTACAGTAGCAAGTGTTGTGACGGCGACCGGGGAAGAGTAGTGATTAGCGGAGGACCCGTTGACGTTGAATCTGCAGAGGAGCTAATAAAGCCATTCAAGCAGCAAATTGGTGCTTCGTGCCTTTATTGTTGCCGACACCCAGCTCAGCTGTGCAACGAGAGAAGGGAGTTAACCCCTGCGTCTCCCGACCACGGTCAGATGACCGTAGCAGGAAAGGTTAACACTTCGTATAAAGAAACTAAAATACATTAAAATAAAAAAATAAGATGCTGTACTTACCATTACTGCTGATAGTGTGAAAAAAGGAGGGTGAAAAAGGCAAAGATACTCCCGGCGCACAAACACGGACAAGCACTATGCACTAGCTAAGCAGAAACACTATGGTGCTAGGACAAAATGGCGGACGAGGCACGGGCGTCGTAAAGTCGAAACGTCGTAGGTCGAGTGCGTCGTAACTCGAGGACTTCCTGTATATAGCTTAAACCAAGCACACAATTTTTCAGAATTGAAGTGTAACAAAAGTTTGAATGTTGTCACATTTTATCCATATTCACCAAGCCGGTGTGCTTTGTCATGGCGACATTGTTGACGTACAGTAGTCATCATAGGCGAAGCGCTTTCATGAGCCGTGAGGAATTAGAGTGCTTCAGAGTTTCAAATCTGTTGCCAAAGGCAAACGGCTTGACAAAAAAACTGTTACTGTACCAAAAATAGTGCGTTCCAGACTCCAGAGACTTGTTTTGTACTCCTTAGAGTTAATGCCGAAGCCATGCCGCACACTCTCTGCACAATAGATAACTGATATAACCATCATCACATGGCCGCCACGTAAGCATCGGAGGATCAACTATTATTGTATATCTGTGACCTGGCAAAACGTCAGTCCCATTCTCTTCCTCCATTCCGTCACAGCGCCAGTAAACAACAGCGGCCAATTCTGAAACTAACAGACATTGTCAACGGCAATTTAGGTGACAAATGGAAATTAATTAATAAATTTTTGGACACATTGTTCAATCCTGACAGTCTAGTTTTATCTGATGTCCGTTATATTGGTGTCAGTTTTATTGAGGTTCCACTGTGCTAAGGTTGTTTTTGTGGTTAACGCGGCTCTGCATCTGTCTACCGGCAGCCCAAACTGTCTGAGCCGGCCATCGCCACCAACCACAACAAGCAGGCGCTCCTGTCCTTCTGGTACAACGTGTGCGTGGACTGCAGCGAGAACGTCCGGCTTGTGGTGCAGAACCCGGCCGTCACCAAGAACATCGCATTCAACTACATCCTGGCCGACCACGACGACCAGGAGGTGGTGCTGTTCAACCGCAGCATGCTGCCTGCCTACTATGGCATCCTTCGCATGTGCTGCGACCAGTCTCCCGCCTTCACACGCCAGCTGGCCTCGCATCAGAACATCCAGTGGGCCTTCAAGAACCTTACTCCGCATGCCAGCCAGTATCCCAGGGTACGCTCGCTCAGAAGTCTTTTATATTTAAGCTATCAATTGCGGGAAAGAAGCGTTAACAATGCTGTCGTTGCCCCCCTGCAGGCAGTGGAGGAGCTGTTCAATCTGATGCAGTTGTTCGTGGCGCAGCGATCCGACATGCATGAAGAAGAAGTGGAGGACGTCAAGCAGTTCAAGAAGACGACCATCAGCTGCTACCTCAGATGCCTGGATGGACGCTCGTGTTGGACCACCCTCATCAGGTCACCTGCGTCAACACCCATGTTCACGTTATTTTTAATGCATGTCTTTGTATTTAATGTATGAATTGCATCATGTTTGTCTGCCTTGTATTTAGCTTCTGTGATGTATTTAGCATCTGCATTAAGTGTAGCCTCTGCGTCGTATTTGTCTGTGTGGTATTTGCCGTCCGCGTCATATTCGCTGTGTTTGGCATGGCATCTACGTCGTATTTAAATATAGAGGCTTCCAAACAGTGCACACATAACTGGCATGTAACAGAGAGCTTGTTTTTAATACAAACTCTCAAAGAACTAAACATTATCGCACACTGATACGGTAGGAAAACAAGGAATATTGAACTATTTTTAAAAATGCAGCCCTATGGGGGGCACAAGCCAGTGCAAACTGGAGGCCGGTCCCAAGCCCGGATAAATGCAGAGGGTTGCATCAGGAAGGGCATCCGGCTTAGAACTTTGCCAAACAAATGGGAACATTCATCCCAAAAATTCCATACCGGATCAGTCGTGGCCCAGGTTAACAATGTCCGATATTCAGCTACTGTGGGTCGAAGACAAAGGAGAGGTGGAAAGCGGGTTCTTAGGCAGAAAGAGAAGAGGAAAGCACAGAGTCTAGAACTGAATGTTGGGACTACGACAGAAAAATCTCGGGAGTTGGTTGGCATGATGATGAGGAGAGAGGTTTATATATTGTGTGTCCAGGATTGCAGGTGGAAAGCCAGTAAGGCTAGACGTTTAGGGGCAGGGTTCAAATTATTTTACCATGGTGGAGATGGGACATGAAATGGAGTAGGGGTTATTTTACAGGAAGCATTAGTTAATGTCTTGGAAGTGAAAAGAGTATCAGATCGAGTGATTAGGCTGAAACTTGAAATTGAGGGTGTTATGTATAATGTGATGAGTGGCTACGCCCCACAGGTAGGATGTGACCGAGAGCTGAAAGAGAAATTCTGGAAGGAGCTAGACGAAGTAGTTCTGAGCATCCCAGAAAGAGAGAGAGTCGTGATTGGTGCAGATTGTTATGGACATGTTGGTGAAGGAAACGGGTGATGAAGAAGACATGGGTAAGCTTGGCATCCAGGAAATGAACTTGGAGGGACAGATGGTGGTAGACTTTCCAAAGGGGATAAAAATGGCTGCAGTGAACACTTTCTTCTAGAAGAGGCAGAAGCATAATGTGACCTACATTGTGGCGGTAGAAGCACGCAGGTGGATTATATTTTGTGCAGATGACGTAATCTGAAAGAGGTTACTGGCTGTAAGGTAGTGGTAGGGGAGAGTGTGGCTACACAGCATAGGGTGGTGGTGTGTAAGAGGACTCTGGTGGTGGCGAGGAAGATTAAGAAGACAAAGGCAGAGCAGAGAACCATGTGGTGGAAGCTGAGAAATGAATAGTGTTGTGCGGCTTTTTGAGAAGAGATGAGACAGGCTCTCGGTGGACAGGAGGAGCTTCTAGAAGACTGGACCACTACAGCCAAAGTGATCAGGAAGACAGGCAGGAGAGTACTTAGTGTATCTTCTGGTAGGAAAGGAGAGAAGGAGATTTGGTGGTGGAACCTCAAAGTACAGAAAATCATACAAGGAAAGAGGTTAGATAAGACGTGGGACACTGAGAGGACCGAGGTGAGGAGAAAGGAATGCATTGAGATGCGACGTAGGGCAAAGGTAGAGGTGTCAAAGAGGCATATGGTATGCATGCCAGGTTTAGAAACTAAAGGAGAAAAAGTATCTACAGGTTGGGCAGACATTGGGTTAGAGATGGGAAGGATGTGCAGCAGGTTAGGATGATTAAGGATAGAGATGGAAATGTGTTGATTGGAACCAGTAGTGTGCTGGATAGAATACTTTGAGGAGTTGATGAATGAGGAAAATGAGAGAGAAGGCAGAGTAGAAGAGGCAAGTGTGGTGGGACCAGGTGGTGGCAATGATTAGTAAGACAGATGTTAGAAAGGCATTAGAGATGAAAAATGGAAATACAGTTGGTCCTGATGACATACCTGTAGAGGTATGGAAGCATCTAGGAGAGGTGGCTGTGGAGTTTTTGACCAGTTTGTTCAACTGAATTCTAACGGATGAGAAGATGCCTGAGGAATGGAGAAAAAGTGTGCTGGTGCCCATTTTTAAGAACAACTGTGATGTACAGCTGTGGGAACTGCAGAGGAATAAAGTTGATGAGCCACATAATTAAGTTATGGGAAAGAGTAGTGAAGGCTAGACTCAGATGTATTTGCGAGCAACAGTATGGTTTCATGCCTAGAAAGGGTACCACAGATGCATTATTTGCCTTGAGGATGTTGATAGAAAAGTACAGAGGTCAGAAGGAGCTACATTGTCTTTCTAGATCTAGAGAAAGCCTATGACTGAGTACCCATAGAGGAGCTATGGTGCTGCATGCGGATGTCTGGAGTGACAGAGAAGTATTTTAGAATAATACAGGCATGTATGAAGGCAGCAGAACAGTGGTGTGGTGTGCTGTAGGTGTGACAGAGGAATTTAAGGTGGAGGTGATACTGCATCCGGGATCAGCCCTGAGCCCCTTCCTGTTTGCAGTGGTGATGGATAGGGTGACAGATGAGGTGAGACTGGAATCCCCGTGGACCATGATATTTGTGCAGATGACATTGCGATCTGCAGTGAAAGTAGGGAGCAAGTGGAGGAACAGAAAGGTGGAGGCATGCACTGGAAAGGAGAGGAATGAAGATTAGCCGAAGTAAAACAGAATATATGTGCATGAATGAGAGGGGGAAGAGTGAAGCTACAGGGGGGAAGAGATAGCGAGTCCAGAGCAATGGTGAGTGTGGTAAGGAAGTGAAGAAACGAGTCCAAGCAGGTTGGAACGGGTGCCGGAAGGTGGCAGGTGTGTGATGTGACAGAAGAGTCTCTGCACGGATGAAGGGCAAAGTTTATAAGACAGTGGTGAGGCCAGCCATGATGTACGGATTAGATACAGTGGCACTGAAGAGACAACAGGAAGTAGAGCTAGAGGTGGCGGAAATGAAGATGTTGAGGTTCTCTCTAGGAGTGAAAAGGTTGGACAGGATTAGAAATTAACTCATCAGAGGACAGCCAAGGTTTGATGTTTTGGAGACAAAGTTAGAGAGAGCAGACTTCGATGGTTGGAAAAGGATTACAGACACCCTGTGGCGACCCATAACGGAACAAGCTGAAAGGAAAAGAAGACTGAACTTTTTTTAAAAAGTTAGCAAAAAATTCAGCAAAAACCAAAATGTCGAACAAATACAGAACCTCTTCTAGCAAAGACCAAAATGTCGAACAAATAAGTAACTGCTTCTGTACGCCTTCTCCTCTTCAGTGCTTCCTTAAGAGCCATTTTTATTGGTCACATAAAATTTTGTGAAACACTCGATTTGTTTATTTTTTTTTGTCTTTCTGTCATAATCATCAAAATTGAAACAAAGCTTGAAAAAATTCACTGTGGTGAACTATTATGCAAGTTCGACTTTTTGAAACAAATTATTTAAATAAATTGACTTTCCCTTGATATTAAAATTTTTTGGCACATACCTGTAAGCACCAGGTCAGAATAAATCACCTCACGTTAACAGTTGACCTGAAATCGTCAATCGAACTGATTTCAATCAATGAAAGAAAGTCTGCATGTGAACCCGCCATGTGTAAGCAGGTTGCAACGTTTAGCGTCTGCGTTGTATTTGCCGGGTTTTGCATCTGCATCATATTTATTTGTTGTCATATTTATTGTATCTTGTAGTTAGTATTTGTGTCAAATTTGACACCTGCGGTGTGTGTGTGTGTAAAGGGTGCCGCACACTACACGATGTGGTCGAACCCGACTGGACGGAACCCCGCACATTGAGCAAATGGATATATGGACACCCTGAATAGCGAGCGAATATGCTGTACAGACAGTATATTGAAATTTATTGCATTTCTTAAACCATAAAAATATTAATAGTTCAGGAAGAGGTGGGTTGCTAAAGAGAGTGGACGGGGCTGAGCATAAAAGCGCGAGTGTGGATATTTTACAGGAGTCTCGCTGACTCCATTCATTTGAACCCTACACTGAGGTACGTGCCATTCGCGCACATTTTAGTTACAAGCTTCTCATCCACAGGCACATCATACATTATGACTAAGGTTAAATATTGATATAAAACACAATATTTGATACTTTATATACGGCAGTAATTTGCCTTGGCGCGGCAGCCGTTTGTTGTCTCGTTTGCGTAAAAACACCGAAATGTATTTTCAGTGTGAGTGAAAGCTGTCGAATTTAGCTCCTCCGTTGTTTGTTTTTGATTCATTTTCTGCAATGTTTGGCATCTGTGTCGTATTTGGCATCCCTGTCATATTTGCTGTGTTTACCGTCAGCATGGTATTTTGCGGCCGCATCGTATTTTTTCCGTTTAGCATTTACGTTTAAAGACTGTCATATTTAGCATCTTTGTTTTATTTTTTGCTGTGTTTAGTATCTGCGCCATATGTGGTGTCAGTGTCGTATTTGCCGCGTCTTATTTGCTGTTTTTAGTGTCTGCAATGTTTAGTGTCAGTGCTTATCAGTTGTATTTGCCGTGGTTAGCATCTGTGTGGTGTTTAATGTGTATCTGATTATGGTGTGTGCTTTGTGTTGTAATGTTTTGTGTTGTTGTTGTTTCAGTGCCTTCAGGGTCCTGCTGGAGAATGAGGAGGACCGACTGCTGGTGGTCTTCAACAGAGGACTCATCCTCATGACAGAGGTAGACACCATGTCGCATTTGCGTGTGTTGCGGTGTCTATAACTTACTTGACGAGTTGTCCCCGCAGTCATTCAACACACTGCACATGATGTACCACGAGGCCACTGCCTGCCATGTCACCGGAGACCTGGTAGAGCTGCTCTCCATCTTCCTGTCTGTGCTCAAGGCCACCAGGCCTTACCTACAGCGCAAAGGTACGCCGGCATCATCATCTTCGTGTTGGTCATCAGGCTTTTTCTTGGCTCAGATTAAGGCAGAGGCATTAACAATCTTCTCATGTGTGCGCATGCGTCGCTTCACACTGGCTCAAACGATCACTTTTTTGGTTTTGGTCAAGAACCTTGGTACAGGTTTAAAGGCTGCCAGGCACCGAATGACTCGGCCGAACCCGACTGAACTGTTGCGCAGGATGCTGAGTTTGGCAACTGTTTGCATGAGTGGCCAATTAGTCTGCTTTTGGTTTTGCCGTGATTCTAAATTTTAATCGGAGTTGCACAGTATATCAGCTAGCCAATTAAATGCCCAAAAGCTTTCACTCATGCTAAAATATTTGTGTTTTTATATTTGTGTATATATATATATATATATATATTTTTTTTTAAATTTGTGTCAGATGTGAAGCAGGCTCTGATCCAGTGGCAAGAGAGGATTGACTTTGCCCACAAGCTCCTCACGCTGCTCAACTCGTACAGCCCGCCCGAGCTGCGCAACGCGTGCCTGGGTAAGCCTCTGACATCATATATCGCGGGACGCCCAAGGCGCGCACGCCGGACAAAACCAACCTATGGGCTTTTGTCCCCTTTCTTTCCCAGACGTGCTGAAGGAACTCCTTCTGCTCAGCCCGCACGACTTCCTGCATACGCTGGTGCCCTTTCTGCAACACAACCACTTCACGTACCACCACAGCAACATACCCAGTGAGTCACGACAACATAACTCATTACAACCACTGCCGCCGCAAGGTCCCCAGTGAGTGGCAAGCTTGCTGTCCATGTGCCCACAGTGTCGCTGGGGCCATACCTACCCTGCCGAGAGAACATGAAGCTGATGGGGGCCAAGAGCAACATCCGCCCACCGAGGCCCGAACTCAACATGTGCCTGCTGCCGTCCATGGTGGAGAGCACCAAGGTCAGCGAGTAGGATGACCTCCAACCCCCGTATCACATCACCTCAAGGCTGTGCACGCGTGCCCCAAATGAGGGGCACCTCATGCTCTTATTTAATATTTTAACGTGACACTGTATTGTGTGTGTGTTTTGGGCACGCCAGGGCAAAGACGAGGTGTACGACCGCATGCTGTTGGACTACTTTCTGTCGTACCAGCAGTTCATCCATCTTCTGTGTCGCGTGGCCATCAACTGTGAGAAGTTTACAGAGACGCTCGTCAAGCTGAGTGCGTCACCCGCCTGCCGCTTCTGATTGGTCTGCGCCTGCAGCAAGTGGTGTGTTGCTCACCTTACCTTGTCCTCTCAGGTGTGCTGATGGCATATGAAGGACTTCCTCTGCACCTCGCCCTCTTCCCCAAACTGTGGACCGAACTGTGCCAGTCGCAGGT
Organism: Phycodurus eques; assembly: GCF_024500275.1. NCBI lineage: Eukaryota > Metazoa > Chordata > Actinopteri > Syngnathiformes > Syngnathidae > Phycodurus > Phycodurus eques. The sequence continues at coordinate 16,910,890 of NC_084530.1, forward strand.
GGGAGCCGCCGCCCTGCACCACCCCTCGCCGTCACAACATCCGCCACTCGGCCCCTCACACGACCGGTCATGATTTGTCACATGCTCTTTTACGTGCTGTCATGCTTTGTCACACACCATCACGTCACTCGCTCTGTCGTGAGCGTTCCACAAGCTATCTCGCCCTGTTAGTCGGCCCGTCACAACCCCACAACTCTGTCAATTACTCAGTTACCTGTCCCATCACTTGCCCATTTCATTACAAGCACTGTCACTCACCTCTTCACCCGTCCTTTCAATCATCCCGTCACCTGCCCCGTCACTCGCCCCATCGATTGCCCCATCACACACCCCTATCACTCGCCGCGTCACTCATCCCTTTACCCATCCGCCTCGTTACATAACCCCTACCCGACCCCCGTCAATTGCCCCTTCATCCGTCTCTTCTCTTCATCCGTCTCATCAACCGTCGTGTCACATACCCATTCACACCCCTGTCACCTGCCCCCATCACACTGGCATTCTCCCTTTCACTCGGCCTGTCACACACCCCCTCCTTCACGCTCCAACACCACCCGCTTACATCCTTTGTGTGTGTGCGTGCGAATGCATTTTAGTCACTGCTGTCCAAGACATGCGTGAAGCTGCTGTGCGACGACGCGGCCTTCAGCGAGTACATCAAGTGCGTCCTGATGGACGAGAGGAGCTTCCTCAACAATAACGCCGCCTATGCCTTCCTCACGTGCTTCCTGCACAAGGTATACATACACACAACACTACTGGGTGCGCTCCACCACAAGGACACCACATTGTTTCCTTTCTCGCAAAAAATTGAGCCGTTTCAGGGGGTGGATCCTTCTCATGCAGTGGGCTGGCCCTTATCCCGCCCCTCCTTCAGCGAGCCAATGGAGAGCCTGGCTTTCGTTTAATTGACAACTAACCTTGTTTGTTCAGGTGCAGGTATTGTCCGGTGTGAGCTGCTGCGGCCTGCTTGGTGTGTTGGTGGAAAGCGTGCTGAGCCAGCACGGTGGCCTGCAGCCCGAACTCTCATCCGATTGGCCGGAACTCGACAAGACCGCCACCCTGCTCAACGCTGTACGTACACGTACCCGCAGTCCTTTTTGCCAAAACATGCATGTGAACACGATCCTTAATACATTCACATATTAGTTATTCAACAATTAAACATCATAAAATGAACTGTCAGAGTAACAGCTCAAGCCCATCTCCAGGTCTCTCACATTCTTTTTTTTCATGTAAAGTTGAACAGGTGAGGCAAGTTGACCTCGGCCAAAATAGTTGTGACTTGCAAGCACATACCTTGTGCTCAAAGGTTTCCAACACGTGGTTAAATGGCTGCTTTTTCATAACATCTAAATAGGCACAATGTCTTGGCAATTTCTTTCTTGTCATACACTTTAGTGCAGTTTTTGGGAAGATTACTTTGAAATATAGTTGTTTATAATTACAAGTTTCCCTGTTGAAAATGTAATAGTTTTGCAACTATTTCAATTACTTTCTCAAAGTAATATAACTATTACATTTGATTATTTATTTTTTATTTATTTAAAAAATATGTTTTATTTTATTTATTTATTTTAAATGAATGCATCTTCAGGACCCTTCTAAAAAAGTGGATTAAAACCATGAATCTTTTTGTTTGTTCTTGAACAGGATGAAATATAAATAATGTGTTTGCGATGTACACACGTGGATAAAATTGTTGGTACCCCTCTGTTAATGAAAGAGAAAACCACAGTGGTCACAGAAATTACTTGAATCTGACAATAATAATAATAAATATAAATTGTATGAAAATTAACCAGTAAAAATCTGACATTTATTTTGAATTGTGGTTCAACAGAATTATTTGAGGGGAAAAAGGTCATGTACAGGCTTGGACAAAAATGCCCCCTAGAAAAGACCTAATTTGACCAAAGGGCATGTTCAAACAAGGTGTGTCCTCTAATTAGCATCACAGGTGTCCTCAAACTTGTCGTCGGCCTATTTAAAGGTTGACAATTAATCACCGTGCTGTTTGACCTCATGGTGTGTACTGCGCTAAACATAGACCAGAGGAAGCGAAGGAGAGAGTTGTCTTAGGGGATGAGAAAGACAATTATAAACAAGCACAAGGTAAAGGCTATTAGACCCATCTCCAAGCAGTTTGATGTTCCTGTGACTACAGTTGCACATATTATTCCAAATTTGAGGATCCACGGGAGTGTAGCCAACCTCCCTGGACGTGGCTGCAGGAGGAAAATTTATGACAAATTGAAGAGACGGATAATATGAATGGTAACAAAAGAGCCCAGACTATCCTCCAAAGAAAGTAGAGGTGAACTCCAAGCATGATCTGTTGTCGTTTGAGCCATAGTGGACTTCATGGGAGACAACCAAGGAGGACACCACTGTTAAAAATCATTAAGAAAAGAGAGACTGGAATTTGCCAAACCATGTTGAAAAGCCACAGATAATGTCCTATGGACAGACGAGACAAAACTGGAACGTTTTGGCAAGACAGATCAGCTCTATGTTCACAGATGCAAAGATAAAGCATACTGAGAACAGAATACTGTCCCAACTGTGAAACATAGATGCTCATGTTCTGGGGCTGCTTTGTTTCATCTGGCACCAGGGTGTCTTGAATCATGGCAGGGTACAAAGAAATCTCAAGACTATCAAGATATTCTAGAGAGAAATATGCTGCCCAGTGTCAGAAAGCTTGGTCTCAGTCGCAGGTCATGGGTCTTGCAACAGGATAATGACCCAAAACACACAGCTAAAAACACCCAAGAATGGCTAAGAGCAAAACATTGGAATATTCTGAAGTGGCCTTCTATGATCCATGATCTAAATCCTATTTCCTATCCCCTGATTGCCTCAAAAGGATGTGCAAGAAAATATTAAGGGTACCATAATTTTTGTCCTGGCCTGTTTCATGAGTTTGTTTTTCCAAATAAGTCTGTTGAACCATAGTTCAAAAGCAATGTCTGATTTTCATTTTTTAATTAAAAAATTCTTTATTACTTTTGTCAGATTCAAGTTATTTCTGTGACCACTGTGGGTTTTGTTTTATTAACAGAGAGGTACTAACAATTGTGTGCACGTGTAGATTGCACCACCGGTGGCACTTCAAGATTCTATTCGGAAAAATGTCGTGTTTGAGACTACGGCAGAATGGCACATGACCAGAGAGAGCCAATCACAAGTGTCTGCTTTAGAAGGAGAAATGTAGCTAAAATTGGAATCATGGGAATTTCCAAAAACAACTACTGTAATTGAATTACACATTTTCTCCCAGTAATGTAATGATTGCAGTTACATAAATTATGTAATGAAATTACATAATCTCAATCAATAATCACTGAGTTACATGTAATTAGTTACTCCCCAACACTTGTAGTGGCAACTAACCTTCCTTTGCCAATTGGTCTGCAGGGCATAGTTTGTGTCTCGTGCTTAAACAATAACATTCAATGACTGCGATCAATATAAAATAGAAACATTATGTATTTCAACTTTCATCCCGTCAACAACAAAAATTATGCAAATAAGGTGAAGATGTTACAATGGCAACATCAGAAAACTCATTACCACAGTTAACTGTGCTTTGCGACCAGTGATGCTGGTAACGCGTTACAAAGTAACTAGTAGTAGTAAGATTCCAGTTACTTCAGCAAACCAATGATATAGTTACTATTGAGTCAAAAAATACTTTTAAGCAATCATTGGTTGCTGATGACTTGAAGAAGCAGCTCATCTGTCCAGTAGCATTTTTAATAGATAGGCACGTATTGAGGAAAATGATTGAGTCGTCATTGTTTATCATGCAATCCACAGTGAAGGTGCAATAAATATAAAAGTGCAAAGAAATGCAGTGTTTCACTGTCTCCACACTATTTTTATTTTACGTAGTAAAAACTGTATTTGATTGTTCTTACTTTTTCATTTACACATTGAGAATAGTGTTAAGGGCGCAATATATTGTGGGTTAATTATTCATACCCAAGAGCACAGTCTGAAAGCAACACGGAGGCAAGGACTGACTTACTTTGAAGGACTTACAATAATTAGCTTGAATAATAATTACAAAGAAAAGTGAGAGCGTTCAATGTCGTCAGTGTGCGGACGACTCAGGAACTCGTGAGGTGGCCGCACCGCTGACGTTCACGTAAGTGCTTCGCTCCTGTCAATCACCCACAGTTTTGCTAGTTAAACAGCTGCTAAAGTTGTCACCGGGAAGAAAAATGTTTGTTGTTGTTTGTATCAAAATTACGATGGTGGGAGCAGGTGTATGTTGGTGTGTGTATTTCTGAACGTGCGCGCTTGTGCGTGTGTTGATGGGGACGGAATGAGGAAAAGCTATCAACAAAATATAATGCAACCAAAAGGAGTCCTACTGTTGGCCGCAATCACACTTTTAAAACAACATTAACATCGTGAAGTGCAGTCTGTTTCCCCCAACTCTAACCGCCTCTCTCTCGCACGTATACGTACACACACACACACACACACACAATGTTGCTTTCATGGATCAGGCCCCCAAACTATCTATGAATTTGTATTGATATTGAATTTCTTTTGTCTTTATTAGCGTATTTGGTATTTTAGTAATGCAAAAGTAATTGAAAGCAATCGAGTTACATTTCTTTAATATGGTTCTTGAATTATGTTACTAACTACATTTTATTAACCGGTAACACTTAACTATATAGGAATAGATTTTTAAAGTAATCCTCCCAACCCTGTAGTTCTGTCAGTTAAGAGTCTTGAGAAGTATACTTGGCAATGGGGCACTTTTTTACATGTTTAGGTACTTAAATGTATTTGGTATGTCAAGTCTGCAGTAAGTAGCTCATTTAATGTGGCTTTAACTACATTAATATTTGTTATTGGTTCATGTTGATGACGTCATTCTGTAACTTGTGTGGCGTGTATTACCAAGTAATGGGTGTGGTTAAGCTAATGCTCTTTTCGTACTGTGGATAAGTGGTATTCCTCCTCCTCGGCAGCTGCTGAAAGTTACCACAAAAATCTAACTTAGTTACTGTTGAACTTAAGTAATAAGTAAAGTAACTAAGTTACTTTTAAGCTCAAGTAATCAGTAAAGTAACTTTTTCCAAGTTAGCTGTGGCAGCACCGTTTACCGTTTTTTACCGTCTTAAAGGAGGACAAAGTAATGGAGCACTGATACTACCATATTCATAATAAACATACTTCAAGTGAAACAACAATCAAACTAAATCCCCAATACTGTATAAGGGCAAGTAGTCTCAATTGAAATTCTTTAAATGAAAAAATATAAACCATATTTTTACTATGATAACACATGCAGAATGTGAAAATGATTCTGCAAATGTTGTATGTTTCTTTGTGAGAATTAGTTGCTTTTTTAAAAAAATTCTTGCTCGAGGTGTTGGGAAAGTGGCCAAGTTGTCAACACGGACTTTACTTTTGTTGTCTAGCTTATCTTTTTTTCGCAGCCCTGTTGTTAATGTAAGTAGTGAACATCAGCAAGGACGCACTTTGAACTACAGAAGCTGCTAAAATAAAAATGGTCTTGACAAATAAGCTGAAATTATTTTTGAATTGTATAAAGTGGATGACTGGCCCAGCCTTGACACAAACGCGCGCACATGCACAATCCTTCTCATGTTAAGGACCTAATGTGTGCCCACGTGTTGTTTTTTTCAGGACCTTCGGGCTTTGACGTTGTTGCTTTCAGTGCAACCGCCTCAGGCCCTGGACTCCGCCCTGGGCCCCGCCCTCCACGAGCTGATGGCTCGATATCGCCTTTGCGTGCAGCAACGCAACGCGCTGATGGACGCATGCCACCGAAATGACAATGGTACACAATACAACAATGACAATATGCTGTACACAAAAGTACACAAAGTTACACGTAAGCATGGGCCGGTACCAAATTGTGACGGGATGATATCCGTGAGCAAAAATATTGTTGTTTTGCAGTATTACTACTATTATTATTATTATAGTATTATTGCAATTACAGCTCTAAAATTTATTTTGAAATGTTTTGGGTCAACTTTTTTTCCATTGAACGCACTCCATAGGTACATTAGTAAATGTAAAAAGAATATAAAATTTTTCAAAATAAAATCTAAATGTAGTACAATGGTAAAAGTGATTATTTCTCAGGAGATGAGTAGTTACCTCCTTGTTGTTCTCTGCTGTTAAGTAACATTAGAGCTGAAACAAACGAATTCGATTTTGTGCTTGTGTATGGCATGTGACTGTTAAATAAACCTGTGTGGCCCAAGAAAGGTGTGGTAAAACGGTGTTACTAACCTCCACTTCCAAGGGGGAAGTAATCAACTTGACATGTTTCTGTCGGTTTCCATAGAGAATCGACATATTGCATAGATCTTTTTACACTTGAAACTATGTGAGTCCCTGGATGCGCATGTCATGGAAGCAATGAGTCCCAGCAACGTAACGTCACTGAATACAGATGCAGTAATCCTTCCCTACGTCACGGTTCTTGCTTCGCAGATTTTTATTACAGTTGTTAATCTTATTTTTTTCATACGGTTTGTACAATAATGTTTGTGTTATCCATCGCTCTTGTTCTCAATATATTGTGTTTAGGTCTGTCATGATAGCAAATTATTTAGGATGAAATGTTTTCCCAAAACTATTACGACAACCGATACCATCGTTGTTTTTTTAATACTGCTGATATAATTTTATTAGAACATAGTAATGCAAGTACATCTTTTTTAAGAACAATTCACTTTTAATTCTAAGAATAATGAACATTGACATTGTAATGTAGAACAAATAAAATAGCTGATAAAAAATATAAATAAAACAGACACAGGCTCTGTTCGCAAAAATTGCACTAAAACAAATATTAAACATTTGGCACACAGGTATAAACAGTCAATGCCTTAGGCAATATACTGCCAATCAAGTTTCCAGTTGATTAAGAAAGTGCTAAGTAGCAACATAAATGACAACAAAAGTAGATCAAAGCAACCGGTTTTGATTCAAGATTTGTACTATACAAAACTCTGCAGCCTTTTCTTAAACGCTGCTTTGTCAACATGTTCGATGGCTACATATCTCACAATAGTCAGTATGCTATAGTGTATATAATGGGAGCATACGTGCACCATATACACTGTCACGTTTATATTTGCATTGTTGGGCAAAAATTTCCATAACTGCAAGCTGATGGGAAACGGGGATATGTCCCACTGTGTTTTTTGTTCCCAGCTGCAGAAATTGGGAGAGATGGTTGTTTAAAATTGATTTTGTCACTTTGGGGTTTTATGTTGTATTGTCTTTGTTGCGACTTCATACAAATTCAACATACCAGCTCGTTGGTGTTAGCGGGATGGCCGCGTTCATCTGGCTGGTATCCAAAATGTTCCCACATCGTTGCTGTGGCGTTGCACTTTGGAACTCATTCCATTAAATGTGCAGCTACCGGCTCACCATTTGTGTACGTGAATGCCTGTTTTTTTTTTTTTTTTTTTTTAAACCTGTCCTGTTCAGCTGCATGGCCTTGCAGAATGGTGGATCTGAATGCCTTTTTTTGTGCTGGAACAGTTTTGCTGTGCTACAATTGAATTGCTCACTCTGCTTATTTACATTTTTTTTATTATTCTCATGTTGAAAATGCAGCCGGACAGAAAAGGGTTTTAGGGGACAGACAGCGTGGACAAAGGGACTAGGGGTGAAAACCACAGCAGAATAGTGAAACAGTCATAGATATATTTGTAGATTGGGGTTGGGGGGGGGGGGGGGGGGGGGCTGAGCCGGCACATCGAGGAAGGTGTGCACTCGGCCCCCCTGCCCCATGTGGGAGGGGGGCCGAGTCAGCGAGCCCGTCCAGCAGGGGACCCAACCAGGGGGACGCCACCGACCACCCAAAGGAGGGCAGGGGAGGGTAAGGCGGGGCCAAAAAGGGCGGGGGGGTCGGACCCCCACCCCTCCACGGCCCGACAACCGGAGGCCTCAGGAGTCCAACTAAGAGAACTGTGAAAACACACAACCCGACCTATTACTGTGGTTACCATGTCCCCAACTGCCAACCATTATCCCTGTACCATGATTGTGTGTTGTGGGGTGTAGTGCATTAAAATTGGAGAAACTGGTGGGGGTGATGCGAAACAGGGCAATAATGACCCGCCACAGTCACCCCCACCCAGGCCGACCAGCTCCCCAAAGGATATGTGAATGTATGTAGTGCATTAAAAATCTGCGGGAGAGAAGCATGGATGGCCAGAGAGTGTCCTCCCCAGCCCAACCCTGCCCCTCCCTCACAGTTTGGTGCATGATGCATTAAAACTGAGGGACCAGCAGAACAGTGAATAGGGGGTGAGGCGGGTGGGGGGCGACCAGAAACCAGCACAGATGTGTCGGCACCCGGTCGGCGTCGGCCCACCATACCTGGTGACAATTCCCCAGGGGACCCTGAATGCGATATGAGTGTGCCCGTTGTGCGGCGTATGTACAGCGTATTAAAAAATGTGCAGTGTGTGTGTGAAGAGGCTAGACTCCTGCCCGCATTTCAAAAGCAGACGCGCGCGTGCGCGCACACACACCCACGGACAATCAGACGGAGGAATTCCACTAACCTGTCTTCCGGGTTTGGTCACGTGACGTTCCACATATAGAGGATTCGACGCGTTGCCACATGTTTAAACCTTTTTACACAACTTATCAAATGCTTCAGATGAACGTTCATCAATTTTGGGAAATAAATGACTGAGTCACATTTTTTGTTTTGTTTGAAAACCAAGCGTGTTTAGACGAAAAAAAAATTGTCACACCAAATGATATGAAACTATGAAATAGAAATATTCAGGTTCTACCATAGTAGTAATAACTAATTGTGGTATGATTTCGTTTGTTTGTTTGCGGGAACAGAGGAGGAGGGCGCCACCCCCATGAAGCGGCGACGCGTGAGCAGCGACAACGAAGACGATGAGGCGGCGGCCCTCTGCCTGCCGTCTTGCTCCACATCTGCCACTGCCGCCCTGCCGCCATCCTGCGCCACGTCCGCCGCCCTGCCGCCGTGCCCTGACTCGTCCAAGCTGGAGCGGCAGGGGGCGCTGACGCCCACCAGCACCTCCGACACGGAGACGCGAGACTCCTCGTCCCTCATCGACCCGGGCACCGAGCAGGACCCGCCCTCACCTCCGGATCCTGCCCCATCACCTACGGACCCCGCCTCCTCCCCCAGAGGGGACAATATGACCGAGGAGGAGGACTCCAAGGCCCCGCCCCTCCCGGAGGAGACCGCCCTGTCGCCGGGCCTGGTGGGTGAGGGGCCGGAGGATGTGCTCGATGCCTTGTGCAGGACGCTGGAAGCTGCTGTTGCCCTGGTTGCCAAACTGACTGCTAAAGCGCTGCCCTCCTCGTGACATCGTTGGTCGCTGTGAGATTCCCCCCCTTCTTCATTGCCTTGGAGTCGCACTTTTTTTTTTCTTCAAAGGGGAAAAAAAGTTTTGCTTTTATACAAAAAGTGAGGGTTTTATTTGTTTTATTTGCCGTAATTTAATTTTATTTCATTTTTATTGCTCGTCCTCTGTGCCACTTTTTGTACTTTTGTCTACGATGAGGCAATGATGGCAAGCTGAGAGTAAAAGTAAAAAAAGTAATGAAAAAAAATTGAAATTAAAAAATGGACAAAATTGTTGCCTTTAGTTGGCGTTTGTGTTGGAATGAGAACACAAAGCACGTTTACTTGTAAATGAGAAGAACCACAAGAAAACTTGATTCTGTCAGGAATACTTGCCTGAAGGTATATATGAAAACTATAAATATATATAGATAAATATCTTTATATATACATATTAAGAAATATGAATATATATATCTATATATATATAAAAGGTGCTTTATTGGACTATGGTGCAAATGAAGCCCCCGTGTTGGACCAGTCTGAGCTTTTTCTTTTCTTGACTGCCGACCATTCCTGGCCGTTCTGCTGTTGAGTTTTAGCTGCTTGTGTTGTCGTTTTTCATTCATTTCACACAATCCATCAATAAAAATCTTTATTGACAATCTGGAGTGGCACAAATCTTTTCCAACAATCCGATTTTCCTCTACCATGGATCGCAAGTATTCGGCACTGTAAATCGGGGTTTGCACGTCTGCCTCACAGCCCTGAGGTTCTGGGTTTGAATCTGACCTGTAGCTCTTGTGTGCTGTTAGCATATTAGCTTCAGTGAAGACCTCAAAAGTTGTCAAAGTTGGGGGAAATGCTCGTTTGTCTACAATTGCCGTGACGTTAGCTGGCGACCACTCTATTTTTGTCAAACGTTCACATCATAACGTATTCGATGCATACAATGTACGCATCGAAGAACACGGTATACATAAAAGTAAACATGAAAGTACAATGATAAACAGAAAACTGTCAATAGACTACGAATTGACTACGAACCACCTGTAAATACTGACCAAATGTAGCTAATTGGTGAAATGCCTCCAGCAGCTGGTCCTGTCCTACCTCAACCCATCACGCCCCCCTCCTCCCCATCTCAATCCATTACCGTTTGCCCAGAGTGGAGGATGCAGTTAACCTACGTCTGCACTTTGCTCTGAACCACCGGGACTCTGTTGGCACCTACCGTATGTCAGAACGTTGTGGATTTCAGCGCCACTTTTGATACATTCGTGCCCGAGCGGCTGCAGGAGGAGCTGTCACTGATGAGGTTGGACCACTCTGTAAGCCGATGGATCACGGACACGAAACCGTATGTGCGGCTTGGTCCTCTCATATCTGAGCCCCGGTTCACCAATATTGGGGCAAATCAAGGGAGCATGCAATCACCATTTCTTTTCACTCTGTCTACAAATGACTGCACCTATAACAACTCCACCATCAAATGGTTTCGGTTTGCAGAGGACACAACCTCGGTCGGACTCGTCACGGATAATGAGGAATTGCTTACAGACAGGAAGTGTCCCATCTAGCTGCACGGTGCTCGAAATAACTTGGAACTCAACCCGCACAAGACACTGGAAATGGTCATAGACTTTCTCAGAACCCCTCACATCTCCTGCCCCTGACAATCAAGAACACCTTTGTTAACGAGGTGAAGTTGGTCTCCTTTCAAGGCACCATCATAACAAACGCCTGTAAACGGGAGTGCGGCCTTCCATCTGAGGCCACTACGGAAACTCAACGTTTCCAGCTCTGTTTAGTCAAGGTTCTACAGAACCGTCGTGGAAGGCCTTCTCTCATCGGCGATTTGCCTCCGCATTGACTGCAGCGTATCATAAACACGGCAGAGAGGCTCACTGGACAACGGCAGCTGTCAGTTAATGAGCCTGAGTACCACCTCTTCAGCAGGTTCCCCTCAGGAGGGCACTAACTGTTGCATCAGGACAAGGACCACATGCACGCCACCTTTATACCTTTTCCCAAGGTTATTTCTCTCCTTGACAAGCAGCACAGCAACTGATGGCACCGACACCCTGAACCCCTAGAAGTAAGTATGGATTGAACACAACACCCATATAGTCTCTGGTCAGCACATCTGAGTCGGGCTATTTCTATTTTTAGGTCTATTTCTATTTTTAGGTCTATTTCTATTTTTAGGACTATTTCTATCCTTAGGTCGCTGGTTCGAATCCGGCTCGAAGGACCAATTTAATGTTGGATTTATCTTACCCAACATTATAAAAAATAGACACAAAAAGGAATGAAGACGCTGGTTTCTTTTTCGCATGAGGAGGGCGTATGGGAGATTGTTCAGATTACAGCCTCTCAACACGCTCTAAACAATCTCTCCCGTCGCTCCTGCATTTATTTGAAAATAGGGAGGTTTCTAAGTTTACAAGAAATAACGTACTAAGCTACAAGACACAACACACTAAGGGTAGGGTTTCAAGGTGAAGACATGGGACCAACACGTCCCGGCCACGTCCTTCTCTCTGATGATTCCTGCTGAGTCATCTTCTTGAAGGCGAGACATCTTCCTTTATCAAAATCGTCCATAATACTAATGCAAGCTAAGCAAATAAATGAGAACTTCTACAATATATTTAACATTTTTATATGGATTTATTCTTATTTTATATTACATAAATCGTATCAACAATATAACATCACCCAATAAGTACAGTGGATGCCCACATATCTGCGGTTCAGCACCCATGGATACTCCTATTGGCTGATTATTTTTTTTTTCAACCCCGAAAATGCTTATATATACATATATATTCTCTGCAATTATAATGCGTGTCAATTATTTCCATATTTTCACTTTCGGGTCTAGTCCCTAGTCCTGCAAATAGGCGAGGTTCCTCTGTATATATTGTACATATCTTGTTGCAGCTAACGTGCCTTCATTGTATGTCCGTTTAGTCCTGTTTTGTTTTTGTTTTAGCATTGATTGCCAAGTCAAATTCCTGTGTGTCTACTAGATGCATTTGGCGAATTTAGTGATTCTGATAATGCAAGGTCAACTAAACAACATCCATCGAGAACAGGGGTGTCAAATTCTTTTTTTTTTTTTTTTGTCTCGGGCCGCATTGTAGTTCTGATTTTCCTCAGAGGGCCGTTAAAACAGTGAACCCATTCATTCATCCATCCATCCTTCCATCCATTTTCTGAGCCGCTTCTCCTCACTAGGGTCGCGGGCGTGCTGGAGCCTATCCCAGCTATCATCGGGCAGGAGGCGGGGTACACCCTGAACTGGTTGCCAGCCAATCGCAGGGCACATACAAACAAACAACCATTCGCACTCGCATTCACACCTACGGGCAATTAAGTCTCCAATTCATGCATGTTTTTGGGATGTGGGAGGAAACCGGAGTGCCCAGAGAAAACCCACGCAAGCACGGGGAGAACATGCAAACTCCACACAGGCGGGGGATTGCATATCATCTAGTAAAAAAAAACTCCACACAGGCGGGGGATTGAACCCCGGTCCTCAGAACTGTGAGGCGGACGCTCTAACCAGTCGTCCACCGTGCCGCCCCATTCATTCATATAAATGTTTAATCATCACCAAAACATATTATTACCATTACACAACAAATTGAAGGATAACTAGTTTTTAAATCAGAAGACAAGGATAATAGTTTGTTCAAGTATTGTTTAAGTTACTGTAGAAGAAGGGTTTGGTAACAAAAAAAGGCCATACCTCAACATTATTGTTTATTTATTATGACAATTTGGAATTTGGGTACAGATTTTGGCAAAAATCACGGACGTTGACGAGCATGATTTACTTTCGCGGGCCCCATCTGGCCCCCGGGCCTTGGATTTGACACCTATGATCTATAACATCAAAAGTTCACACCATGCAGAAGATTTACAAGGAACGTGCATGTGCAAAGAAATCTGTTTCATGTCAGAGCAGGAGTACCTACTATCGGGAAATTCTGCAACTTTGACTTGAAAACTAAACAAAGAGACCAATGAGTACTCTGAATGTCGTGCCGAAGTCAAATTGGCTTCACCGACTGGTCTGAGTCTGCACGGGTGGCCCTTTAAAACGCAACCAGGTGCTGGGTGGGACATTTAGAGTTTAGAATCGTCACCAACGTGTGGCACATATAACAAAGTCACAAGCAAGTTTGTCTTTGTGATGTTTCTCTTGTTCCTCTTGTAGCTTCTTCTTTGTCAATTATCATCATGCAGCATCTGCATGTCACCGTGACGACCCAAATGCTAAACCGCACTGACACAAAGATAAGCTTTGACATTTTTGTACTTCCATCTCACGGCCCATGTGAGCCCAGATGAAGGACCACGACTGTTAATAACGCTGTTTGTCACCATCGGTAGTGTATTAATGTCAACAAAAGATACAGGGGTTGTTAAGTCTACACACCCTTGTTCAAATGCCAGGTTTTTCTCGTTTAAAAAATGAGACATAGATTAATCTTTTCCAGCAGTAATCATCATCTTCACCAGGTAAAAGCTTTTGTTTCCGCGTCAAAAATGAGCAATTGTTCTTATTCATATTTTTAATGATAATTGTTTCTTCATCTTGAAGACGCAAGTGTGTCTTGTACTGTGCCACATCTGGAGCAGTTCAGGATCCATATTTAACTCATAACATGACAAAACCATACAATATCTAAGTAAAAATTCATCCTAATCAGTGTGCGCGTTTGTGTGTCTGTTGTGCTTTGTTTTGTGTTATCCCTGGGTGTGTTGTGTTTTGTGTGTGTATTTTGTGTCTGTTTGTGGGTTGTGTTCTGTTATGTATGTGTTGTATTTTGCGTCTGTGTTGTTTTATGTTTGGATATGTGTTTTGCATGTGTGTGTGTGTTGTGTGTCTGCGTTCTGTGTACGCGTGTACGTGTGTGTGTGTGTGTGTGTGTGCGTATAGATGGCGACGGTGTGTTGGCCCCCGGTGGTGGCGCTGTTGATCATCATGGCGACAGCGAGGACCGCAGCCATCGATCAGAACAGATTGGCCAAAGTGGTGGACAGAATTCTCAATAAGTACGTTTGACAAGACTTCTGTTGGTTTTGTTGCGGGAGAGAACTTGGAGACTTTTTCCATCATTTGACCTCCACCTTGTGTCTCTGCAGGTTTCAGGGTCAAAGGTGGGTAGAAGAAGACGCCTCAGCTGCCATTGGTGCATTGTCGTTGCAATTTTGCAAGGGTTCATTTTGATTTCACCTGGAGCCAGCACGAACCCCAGAAAAGAAACGGACGCCTTGTGGAACTCACCTTTCTCAGCCTTGACATATAGTTGATTCTGCAGTAACTGCTGCAACACAGAGCGGACATGAATGATGTGAGTCTTCTCATCCGTGGAGAATATCAAAATATACAAAAACGTACACATTCATCATGTCACGCAAGACATCATTGAAAACGTTCTGGAACACAGCTGGAGCGTTAGTTAGTCCAAAAGGCATCACCAAATACTCGTAATGTCCCGTTGGTGTGTTCAATGCTGTTTTCCATTCATCCCCCTCCCCTATCCTTACTAGATGATATGCAATTCTTAAATCTAGTTTGGTGAAAACCTTGGCTCCCTCCAGGAACTCAAAGGCGCTGGAGATGAGAGGAAGAGGGTACCTGTTTTTCACAGTTATCTCGTTGAGACCCCGGTAATCGATACAGGGTCGCAGAGTCTTGTCCTTCTTGTCCACAAAGAAAAATCCTGCTCCCGCAGGGGATGAAAATGGGCGAATAATCCCGGGTGCCAGTGATTCATCCACATACTCCTTCATAGCCTTGTGTTCCGGCCCTGAAAGAGAGAATAACCTCCCTCGTGGGGGTGTGGCTCCAGGTAGCAAGTCAACAGCACAGTCATAAGGTCTGTGGGGTGGAAGGGATTTGGCCTTGGACTTGGAAAAAATGTCTTTAATGTCCTGGTAACAGGTGGGCACTTGAGATAAATCAGGATCCCCAGATGGGGTCTGTGGATTGTCATTTGAAACATAGCCCTGAACATCACATGGAGGGTTGAAACAGTTCTGGGCGCAATTGCTGCCCCATGACATAACCTGCCCAGTTGAGTAAGTTTGCGTCAGAACCAGAGTCAATTAATACAGGTGTTTGAATTTCTTGATCAGGAGAGCATAGTGTCACTTTAGGAAGAACCAGGGTAGGGTCTTCCTTAATGCCCTTGCTACCGGCACCGGCAACCTTGACGTGACAGTTGCTCACGGAATGACTCAACTGCCCGCAGGAGAAGCACCGCCCTTCCCTCAGCCGGCGTTGACGTTCCTCAGGGGAGAGACGGAACCTGCCCAGTTGCAAGGGTTCATACGTGGTGACGCTAGCCAGTGGATTGAGACCGACAACAAGGGATCTGCCTTGGTTTGGCTGGTCACAGAGGCTCGTCCTCCAAGTACACGGTGACCCAGCCCTCCGCCGAACTCCGCCAGCTCGCGATCCAAAAGCCTCTTGTCGATCTTTACGGCGAAAGAGATGAGAGTGTCCAAGTCGGTCGGCAGGTTTAGCGGGACCAAATGATCCTTGACGGCGGGGGATAGTCCTGGATAAAAATGCATCGAGCAGTGCCCTATTATTCCACTGACTCTCAGTTGCTAGAATGCGATACTCAATCGCGTAATATGACACCCTGCGCTTGCCTTGTTGTAAGGTGACAAGGGAGCGAGCTGCCTCACGATCTGGTGTTGAAAATGAGTGGAGTGTGTGAGCTGCTCCAGTGGGGTGGAAGTGTGCCCAACAAGTGGAGATGGAGGACTAGATGAAAAGCAAAGTCATGGGTCCGGTGGGGGGTCAGTGTGATATCTGTGATGTCGCCCCCCCCCCCCGCCACCCAGAACAGAAGACGTCGTGACGAGGGACACATCCGCTGGAAATGGAGGCCCCCATGATGAGGAAGTATACAGAAGTCACGGACAAGCTTCCAGGGCACGAGGGGCGACACCCACCTCGGATCTACCAACCAGGGAGAGGTGGCGCGCGAGAGGAATGACCATTGGCCAGCGAGGAGGGGGGGCACAAGAGAGGGGCAGGAGCAGGCAAGGAGGTGGCCAAGATAGGGCACCTCGTGAACGGGACGGGGCACATCATGGGTGGGGTTAGGGCACGTAATGGGTGGAGTGAGACACCTCGTCGGTGGAGTGTGGCACCTCGTGGACAGGGCGGGGCACATCGTGAGCGGAGTGGCGAACCTCATGGTTGGAGTGGGGCACCTCGTGGACAGGGCGGGGCACATCGTGGGTTGATGACGACCAACGTGAGGAAGCTGATTTGTCCTGAACCTCTTGAGCTTCTACTCACTAAATGCTAAGCTAACGTGGTCATGCTAAGAAGTGCTATTGTACCAAACAGCATTAAAGCTTTCATTAATCCTGGTGTGATGTTTATTTTTATTACTTTCCATAGGAAACGTTTAACAATTAGTAATTTTATTATGGTACATTATCATGATATTTAATTTTTTGTATCCATCCATCCATTTTCTGAGCCGCTTCTCCTCACTCGGGTCGTGGGCGTGCTGGAGCTTATCCAATCGCATCTAATACAATATAATACAATTTATGATCTTACTGTATCTATTTGTTTTTTTTACATCACAATGTATTTTATAATGTATTTTATTATATTACTTGTATCATATGTCATAATATAGTATCATATATTATATTAAAATATATGATAGCCCTCATTGTTACTGTATGGTGATGCTTGTCTTGATCGGTGTACCTAATAATCTGTCCATGAAAATAGTACGACGAGGTTTTGTAAGAGAAGTTGAGAAATATGAAATATGATAATAAGGTCAGGTACTTCCTTCTTTGATCTTGTTTTCCCCACCAGATCAACCTTCTTCCTTTCACACAAGAACACAAAAAGCGCAACATTGTTTTTCGTCTTCATCTTCATCGTCCAGCATTGCAGGTAAAAGCCTTCTTGTCCTCTCCAAAAATCACACATTAAAAGTAATCGTTACTTTTATTATTCGCTTTAATTGCATTGGTCTTTTTATCTCAATGTTTTTTTTTGCGCTGGATCGTGATTTTCAATGTGAAGCTGCACCCTGACAACATCCACAATCATTTCTTCATTTTGCTCGTAACAATTGGGCGGAACTGGTCCAAGGGTAAGCAGAGCTGCAGTTTCAGCACAGATCAGTGTTGGTTTACAGCATTGCCAGCTTTAGCACGAAGTGCAATTGGGCACCGACGTGAGGAAGTGCTGCCTCCAACAGAGAAAATACAATCCAGTCTTCATGTGGTGGATGCAGAGGGGAACATTTTCCTTCCTGCTCCTATTACTACCACAACGACGACTACTATTACAACTATAATATTCTGTACAATACTACGAGTCTTTTGTCCTCACTATTAAGACAGTTATGACTCAGAGTGTACGAGTACATGGATAACTAACAATATGCACGGCAACGCATTAGGCCAAATATGAATGTGCAAATTCAGATATTGCTGAACAATATCACTTCGTCGAAAACATAATAAACAAAATCTTTGTAAAACAACAAAGGAAGGAAAGTTCAGCTCCAAAAAAATGGTCTTATACGATATTGTTTCTACTTTTTCAACAGCACAATACTGTAGGTTCACCAGGCAGATTACAAAAGCAGGAACAAGGGTGCAGTGGATATAAAATGTCTACACACCCCTGTTCAAATACCAAGTTTTTGTGTTGTAAAAGAATTCTGACCAAGATAAATCACTTTTAAAACGTTTTCCTCAACGAATGCGACCTAGAATTTGTACAACTCAACTGATTTATTTCGGTGTATCTTTTTGGGAGTGGAGGTGAAAATAAACAACTGAAATAAACTTGAATGTGATTGACTTGGACTTGACGTTTAACTTGCTGCCTTCTTGGCCAGGTCACCATTGCAAAAGAGATGTTCTGTTTTAACTAGTCTTTTACCGGGTTAAATAAAGTTTAAAGTGTGTGTGGGCTTGTGTGTGTGTCTGTGAGAGAGAGCGAGAGAACAGAATATACCACAGAGGTTGCATGTTTAACACTTACTTGTGACCATAAAATTGTGCTAATGTTGCTAAATGTACATCCAAAACAACAGCAAAATCATCTGCAACTTACTGCGAGGTGTTTTCTCAAGTTAGAAGTGGGCTGAAATATCCAAGTTTGGGCAGTTAAAAAACAACGCTGCATGTTAAAGCTGTTGTTTTCCGTAGTCTGTAATGTCAACACGAGTCATGCGCGGCTGTCACGACTCATGTAGATTATTGTAAAGGAGTAAAAGTACTGTTTCTTCTTAACATAAATACTCAAATAAAAGTAAAAAGTATGCTTTATTAAAACTACTCTGACAAGTACAATTTATTCAAAATGTTACTTGTTACTTACTACTATTATGAAATACCATGGGAATTTAAAAGTCGACTATTTTCCAGAAAAAAAGTCATAATGTTACACGATTTTATATTTTGTAGAGAATTGTTTTTCTTCGTGATGTGATTAGAATAAAGTTGGATTTTTTTCAAGAAAACACGAATACAGTCGTACTCTTCAAAAGAGCAAAGATGTATTTGGTCAGGATTAAAAAATGTAATCTTACGTGAATAAATTTGGATTTTTCCAAGACAGTCTTAATATTCTGAAGTCAAAGTTTAACTCGGTAAGAAGGTCATATTTTGACAAATGATTTTTTAAAACCCCACTTTATTCTCTTGATATTACGCCTTTTATTCTGGAAAAGCCGTTTTCATTCTGAAACGTGTGGGAGGGGGTCATACTAAACTCAACTCAACTTCTGTGTGTGTGTTTTTTCACGTACAGTATACAGGTATTGATTGCTTGTGGATGTGGAACGTTTAATACTACTACTACCGCCACTACCAATTCTACTTATCTATTACTATTCCTTGTACGACTACTTTGACTCCTACTGGCGCACTCCATTTTAATGCTGATCCATAACACGCGCTTTGTATGCGTTTTGTGTTTGTGTGAGTGCAGATGACGACGGTGTGTTGGCATCTGGTTGTGGCACTGTTGGTCGTCATGGCGACAGCAAGGACGGCAGCCATTGATCAGAACCGATTGGCCACGCTGGTAGATGGAATTCTCAACAAGTATGTCTGACAAAACTTCTGATAGTTTTTCATCTATAAAGTACATCTTCATGCTAATACACTAACATGACCTTGCTTCTCCTCATCCGCAGGTTCAAAGTTCAAAGGTGAGTGGCAGAGAATGTCCCCGCTTTATGACATCGTCACCATGCACTGGGCCGAGTGTCTGTGTCAGAGCAAGGAAAATACGGTGTTCCAAAAGATGAGGCATAAGTTCAGGGGTGTAGCCCCCAATTGTGGGGCCCCATACAACATCTTCATGGAGGGCCCCCTCCAAACGGGAGGGGAGGGGGGTGGGGGCACAGACTGTGGTGGCTCCTGCCAAGCATCCAGGGGCCCCCCCAACTACTCAGAGCCCTGGGACAGTTGTCCCCCTTTTCCCCCCAGTTTGATGCACCTGCGTATGTTATTCTTCCTCATTTTCTTAAATAGTCAATCCGATTGTAATTTATTGAAAATATTTTTCCATAATTGACAATATTAATATATTGCTTTTGTGATATTCAGGATTTTATTCCACAAATCTACCATCATTTTTTTTTTTTTTTTTTTTAAATAACTGCAAAGGCTTTTTCACACTGCACCTGGTTTTCTTGGTGCTTACTGCGGGGCAGGGCGCAGGCACAACGGTGCTCTGGCGGAGGTTTGCCCATTTATGCAAGCGTTTGCTTGGTGGCTGACCAGGAAGTAGCGGATTGTTCTATTGCTGTTTGCACTATGAAATCACTCTGCCAACACCTCTCCTATTGACGTCACAGTGACGGCGCTTCCCAGTTGATCACCTTCCACCTCGAGGCACGGCGCCAGGACGCCAAACGCCTACCTTGCGTGTCGTGCCACAACGCCACATGACTTTCCATCATCGCATTCTTGCAGCACAATGAATGGGTTTGTCGACGGCGCACTGCATCCTGCTAACTGCAGTGTGAAAAGGTCCATGCGTAGCTTCTGCCTGGATCTCATTTAAGGTTTCCATGGAGTTGGGATCAGGGGATAATGGAGGACACATTTTTTTCCCCTGTATACACCATTGGTGGCTGGTCAATAGAGGGTGCCGGGGCACCATCCCAACTCTCAGCTGAGTCACCCTGAATAAGAAAAATGTAATGAAATTAAATGAAATATGATAATAAATAGCATGGTGGCCGACTGGTTAGCACATCTGCCTCACAGTTCTGAGGACCTTCAACTTTGATTGCGTTGGCTCAGAACCTCAGACTGGGCTGAAGGTTCACCTTCAAAAAAAAAAAAAAAAAGACCCTAAGTGGCTTCAGAACAACTCCGTGACTGTTTTTGAATGGCCCAGCCAGAGCCGTGACTTAAACCCAATTGAGCATCTCTGGAAAGACCTGAAAATGGCTGCCCACCAGCGTTCCCCCTGACAGAACTGGAGAGGATCTCCAAGGAGGAATGGCAGAGGATCCCCAAATCTAAGTGTGAAAAATCATTCACTAAAACACTCAAACACTTAGCTCAAAATGGCGCTTCTACCAAATACTGAGCAAAGGGTCTGAATACTTATGGCTGTGTGATATTTCAGTTTTTCCTTTTTAATACATTTGCAAAAATTTCAACAATTTAGTTTTTTTCTGTCAATATGGGGTGCTGTGTGTACATTAATGTGGAAAAAATGAATAATTTTAGCAAATGGCTGCAATATAAAAAAAGAGTGAAAAATTTAAGGGGGTCTGAATACTTTCCTTACTTTTACACACACACACACACACACAGAAATGATTTAGCAGAATGATTTTCTTGAAATGAGCAGTGTTTCACAAGGCATTGGATTGGATGTTTATTGAACATAAATCCTATACGGTATGCGTAATAATTTGGAACATTGTGTTGATGTTGCCTAATGTGCCAGAATCCACTCGCTTTTGTTAACTTTGTGTGTTTACTGTGTTAGTAAGATGCCCATGTTCAGTCTGGCCGTGAGCGTCCCGCCCGGCGCCCAGCCGGACTCGTACGACCTCACTCGAGTGCCCGACTTGGGGCAGAACGTGAAGAACACCATCCTGCAGTGCGGCGTCTACGCGGGCGACAACGTGGTGGCCGCCACTCTTCTGAGGTGGCCTGACGTGGTGCAGCGTTGTCCCAGATCGCAGGTGCCGTGGCAGGATGTTCTGCAAGCCTGCGGCCGGGAGTCCATGACGTGGCACGAAGTGGCCATGATCTGCCCCGGGGCCGTGGAAGACAACCGAGCGGACCACGCCGAGTACCGGGTTCTTGAGAGGTTCGACAGCTGGGCTGAAGATAAGGACAAGTCGGGTCTGTTGGTGTTCTACGCGTACGCGGCGCCCTGCACCAGCCGCTGCGCCAGCAAAAAGAACGCCTTGACCATCCTCAAGCTGCTGGAGCGCATCCAGGAGTGGAAGGAACACGTCGTCGTCTTCTCCAAGTTGCTGAATGTCAAAACGTTGTGGGTGGGCACCTCCATACCCGTCGACCAGCTGACCAGAGCCCTGGTGAACCTGGGAAGACATCTGGGCACCGGCGGCCTGGGAAGGATCTTCCGCTGCGACCGGCCGGAAGACGACAACAGCGCCATGGAGTGCATCAGCTGCTCTGCCGGGGGGCAGGTCACCCCTCAATGCTACAAGAAGGACGGCGAATCGGGGGAAGCGGGGCAGGACAGCGTGCGGCAAGGAGGAGGCGGCGCGGTACGAGTGGGACACGGAATTGGGGCACAACGAGGAAGCGGGGCAGTAAGAGAGGGTCAAGGGTGGGCGCAAGGAGTAGGCAGGGAAATAGGAGAGTGGCAAACAGTGGGCCAAAGAAGACGAGGGGCATTACGAGGGGCACAAGGAACAAGTGGAGCGGTAAGAGAGGGACAAGCGTGGGCGCAAGGACTAGGCGGGGCAATAGCAGAGTTGAAAACAGTGGGCCAAGGAGGCGCGCAAAGAGGAGGTGGGGCAGGAATGGGGCGACCCGGAGTAGGTGGGGAAGTGCAAGGGGGACAAGGGTGGGGGCAAGGAGAGGGTGGGACAGTACGAGGGGGGCAAAGAAGAGGTGGGGCAGGACAAGAAAGGGGGCAAAGAGGAAGAGGGGCAGTACAAGGAGGCGCGCAAAGAGGAGGTGGGGCAGGAATGGGGCGACCCGGAGTAGGTGGGGAAGTGCAAGGGGGACAGGGGTGGGGGCAAGGAGAAGGTGGGACAATACGAGGGGGGCAAAGAAGAGGTGGGGCAGGACAAGAAAGGGGGCAAAGAGGAAGAGGGGCAGAATGAGCAAGGGGGCAAAGAGGACGGCAGGGCAGAGGTTGATGAAGGACAACAATGTGACGAAGTCAATTTATGTTTAGCCACCATAAACCTGTTTGCTAGATGATTAGCTAATGGCAGCATGCTAACTCCACAAAGATAAAAAGCTTGAAAATGGTACAAAAGCTACTCAGCATTAAAGCTTTATGCAATCAAGCCTCATCTTCATCTTTATTTTTGTATTTCGCTCAAAAACATTTTATTGTATCAACTTTCATGTGATATTGGTATATATTTTTATACTATAAATATCAAATATGAGTACCTTCAAGTGTACATTTTATTCAGTGCTTCGCGTGTAATGTTTCACCCTAAAGCCGTCAAGAAAGACGAACTCGTTGGGCCGGTAGAAGAATAAACTTCAACTCCCACAATGCCCCGGGACCCTGAGGTCATTGTTCTTCGTCACGTGATGCCCGTGGTGGAAGACGAAGAGGCCAAGATGGCGGAAGCAGAGGCAAACAGAAGTTCGTCGTTGGGCGCGCTGCTCAACGGCGTCGCCCAGCAAATATTTTACCGTAACAGCGACGTGACGGAGGAGATGTTGAAAAGCCAACTTTACCCCGAGGCCACACAGCAACACTTTAAGGCTTTGTACGACAAAATGAAGGCGCTGCTTATGGTCAGAAAATCTCCAACAAAACACTCTCACGTATTAATTAACGTCATATTAGTAGAGACAGACTATTAATGATGTCATATTAGCAAATACATCATGATGTCATAAAATAAAAACATTGAGTACTGTATGAATGATGAAAATGGTAAGACTGAGTATTGTCAAAGACTGAGTATTGACGATGTCATATTAATAAATACATCATCGTGAATATTGGTGATGTATAAATTCATCGTGCGTATTGATGTCAGTAAAGACATGTTGATGTCATTTTAATTAGAATAGTGACTTAAGTACGTGTATTCATGGTTACTAAATCCATTGAATATTGATGTAACATTAACAAAGACATTGAGGATGGATGATTAGTAAAGACATGGGATAGTGATCTCTTATTAATTATAACAAAGACATTGAGTACTGTATTAGTAATGTCAGTAAAGAGGTATTGTCAATGTTATTAGTAAAGACATTGACTATCAATTAAGTCATATCTGACATTTTGAAAAAATTAAATGACCTCGAGTGACATTTTGTGCCCACAGTCCATGGCCACGGCTGACATGGACCACGCCCAGCTGGAGGCCTTCCTCACAGCCCAGACCCGCAAGCAAGGGGCTGGCGGCGTCACCCCAGAGCAGGCCGCCGCCCTGGCCCGCTTCTGGAAGGCCCAGCGCGGACGTGTCCACGAAAGCCTTCTTCTTGCGCAAAGCCGCTGGGAGCCCACGCTCAGGGGCCTGTCATGGAGGGTGGACCTCCAGACGGCGGTGGGTCGCGGGGGGCCGCCCCCCAGCGGTCCTGTCGCTCTGCTGGAGCTGGAGCTGGGCGGCGGCGGCGGCAAGGTGAGCGTTTGGGGATTGCAGTCGTACCATGACTTACTTACCAGTTTCGTTCGTTCAAGATGTTCCATGGGAATTAACTGGGAATCCAGTAGTAGTGGGTAAAATTATTGATTAATTAATTAATTATTGATTTTAGGAAAGTAAGTTATATTTTTTTATTTTCATTGCAATTACTAAGAGGAAAGAAATATTTATTCAACTCATTCACTGACATTGACAGGCAGCTACTATATATACCAATAGTATCAAGCGTGGAGGGCTGACAGTGAGTGAGTTTGGTTTACATAGCAAATAGTTTCTGGTGGAAGTTCGATCAAATCCTCCTTCCCCCAAATGCTGAAACACGCATATGCGAGAGTTCAGTTTGTTGCTGATTTTGTCTTCCAGGAGCCGGACTTTGTGTGTCTGGAGATGAACGACCACAGCATACGGCACATGCTGAAAAAGATGGCTGACATCCAGGCCGCCGTTGAAGGTGTCGTTCAGGGCACTTGACGCACGGAGACAGAAGGTCAGAGAAATGACCACCGGGCCAACTCTTCCCTTCGTCAATATATATTTTTTTGACTATGGGATGTTTGGCACCACTTTTTTTCAGAGTGATACATACCGGTTTGAGTACTTACTTTTTAGTACTTACCGATACGTAGTACTGAACTGAACATGATAGATTGTGAACAAAGACCTTTCTTTTCTGATGATTTGCCGATGTGTCAAACCGCCGCAGTGTAGCGCCAACTACTGGCGAGGAGGACGTCCTTGATGTCATATATTTTTGCCTTAAGTATCGGTTGCTGGTATCGCCAGTATGAGTACCCGGTACTTTGAAATAAGGCTGGTACGATACCTGGTATCGGTACTTGCCCATACCTAGTTGACTGTGTTTATTTTCTGTCCATATCCAAAATGACTCCCACACACGTTCAAATCCAACATGGCTGCTGCGTATGCCAACATGGTTGCCACTCGGAGACATCCCGTGCGACACTGCGGCTCCACATTGGCCTTTACGTGCTTTTTTTTTTTTTTTTTTTTTTTTTTTTTTTTTTAAATTAAATAAATAGTCTGGAGGACCTTGAAGACAAAGTCCTAGCATGCGCCTAGTTGGGTGGTCTTTCGTACGCTCAATCAGATTCACGGTTGTTGTCACGTGTCTTTAATAAAAATGTCCAAGCGACCAATCATTGTTGTCTTTGATGGCGCAACGTATGTACTGTACTTTTGGAGCGGTCGGCCATGCCATCCATTTATTTTCTGCAGGTGAGATGGAGTCTTTCAAAGCTGACTTTTGTCGAATGTTTTTCGGAAATGGGAGTAACAAACCCACGCAAGCACGGAGACAAAATACCAACTCCAGGAAGCCGAGAGTTGAGCCCCGAACCTCTTGCCTGTGCGAGGCAGATGTGCTAACCGCTCTTCAACTATGCTGCCTAGCCGTCCATGCCATTTTGACCTAACCATTAGCATGTGTTTGGTGTCACGTGTGTGTGCGTCTTGATTGCAAGCGTGTGACTCCTGTCAGGCCCAGCGCAGGGAAGCGTGGGAGAATGCCACCCATTGTCTGTGTTGATGATGTGGAGTAGACAGTTGGTGGATGTGAGTTGACGTCGCCATGTTCCCAAACGTTCCCCTGTTTCCTGGAGTCGGTGAAGCAGCAAGAAGTCCTCCTGGAGGTCTTCTCCAGACTCAAGCATGGACCTTGAGACCTCGTGCGTTTCAGTTGCAGTTGGGCATCAACGTGGCGGCTTTGGTGCGAAGGAGCTGGTGTTTGCTCTGCGCCATGCTGCTGCTCAACGTGTTGGTGTGTTGCATCCTTGCGACTCTTAGCTGGAAACTTCGCCAGGACCAAAGCGGACTCCTCAAGCTGGTTTCTGTTCGATCCGGGAACTGGTCGGGCCCATCCTTCTGGAACACCGAGCAGCGGCGGCTGAACTTCATCGGGCCTCGGGACTCGTGTGAAGCGGACCGCAGAGTTGTCACGCAGGTGATGTGTGTGATCATAGCGAACTGGAAGTCTCACATATGGTCGCCGTAGGGCGGAATCCTCGCATCTCCAAAATGACATCTTTGCAGAAAATGCCATCATGCTTGAGTTACCTTTGAAGATGGTATTATGTTATATTGGTGTCATCATTTTGTACATCAACACATCACCCAAACATCATGTAAATTGCTTCTTTAAAATGCTAGGAAAAATTATATTTATTACGTTATTTATTAGAATGGACATGTTTGTTTTTATTTACGGCTGCTTTCGTGTTCTACAGTCAGGTTGCTTCTTGATTAGCTACATTCCGTTTCACATCACAATTTAGAGTCACGACTCGGTAGTCGTCGGCTTTCCCCACACACGTAAATATCGAACACCTAACCCTAAAGCGATCTCCGATTGCATCACAAGTAAGCAAAGCCTCCAGGCTGCAGGTTGCTTTAGGAACCTGCCTCTTCCTTAACTATGAATCGAGCTTTTTATGGTTTAAGAAATGTGATGAAATTACAATATATTGTCCATATAGCATCGAACTCCTATATAGGCTCGCTATTCATGGCATCTATACAGACCCTTTCCAAAACATTTTAATGTCCTGGAAAGGTTTGTTCCATCCATCCATTTTCTTCCACTTATCTGAGGTCGGGTCGCGGGGGCAGTAGCTTTAGCAGGGACGCCCAGACTTACCTCTCTCCAGCCACTTCATTCAGCTCTTCTGGGGGGATCCCGAGGTGTTCCCAGGCCAGCCGGAAGACATAGACTCTCCAGCACGTCCTGGGTCACCCCCCAGGGTCTCCTCCCAGTGGAACGTGCCCAGAACACCTCACCAGGGAGGTGTCCAGGAGGCATCCTAATCAGATGCCCTAGCCACTTCAGCTGGCTCCTCTCGATGTGGAGGAGCAGCGGCTCTACCCTGAGCCCCTCACGGATGACCGAGCTTCTCGCCCTATCTCTAGGGGAGAGCCCGGACACCCTGTGGAGGAAACTCATTTTGGCCGCTTGTATCCGGAATCTTGTTCTTTTGGTCATGACCCACAGCTCGTTACCATAGGTGAGGGTAGGAACGTAGATTCACCGGTAAATTGAGAGCTACGCCTTTCAGCTTAGCTCCTTCTTCACCACAACAGACGGATACAAAGTCCGCATCACTGCAGATGCTGCACCGATCCGCCTGTCGATCTCCCGTTCCATTCTTCCCTCACTCGTGAACAAGACCCCAAGATACTTGAACTCCTCCGCTTGGGGCAGGATCTCACCCCCTGCCCAGAGAGGGCACTTCACCCTTTTCCGACTGAGGACCATGGTACTCAGACTTGGAGGTGCTGATTTTCATCCCAGCCGCTTCACAGTCGGCTGCGAACCGCTCCAGTGAGAGTTGGAAATCACGGCTTGATGAAGCCAACAGAACCACGTCATCTGCAAAAAGCAGAGATGCAATTCTGAGGCCACCAAACCGGACCGGCACTACGCCTCGGCTGCGCATAGAAATTCTGTCCATAAAAGTTCTGAACAGAATCGGTGACAAAGGGCAGCGTTGGTGGAGTCCAATCCTCACCGGAAACAAGTCAGACTTTTCCTTGATGCTTGCAGTTAGTTCTTCTTTGTTTTTTTGCTCTGGTGCCCCTCATTTTCCTACTGATAATACCCATTAGATTCTCAATAGGGGTTTGATCCGGCGAGTTGGCTGGCCAGTTAAGCACTGTGATGGCATGGGCATCAAACTAGGTTTTGGTGCTTCTGGTGATATGGGCAGGGGCCAGGTTCTGCTGTAAGACGAAATCTGCATCTCCATACAGATCCTCAGCAGAAGGAATCATGAACTCCTTTAAAACATTCTTGTAGACTGTTGCGGTGACCATGGATTTAAGAAAGCAGTTTACCAACACCTGCACTGGACATTGCACCCCAACTCATGACTCAGCGTGGATATTTCACACTGGACCTCAAACAGCATGGGTTCTGTTCTTCACTAGTCTTCCTCCAAACCCTTGAACCTTGAAAGTCACACTTTACTTTCATCGGAGAAGTGGACCTCGGACAGCTGGTCAACAGTCTAGTCCTACTCCTAGGCCCAGTTGAGACGATTCCTACGTTGGCTCAGGCTCAGAAGTGGCTTGACTCGAGGAACCCGACAGTTGTCGCCCATCTCCCAAATGCGTCTGAATGTGGTGGTTTTTGAAGCTGTGACTCCCGCCTCATTCCACTCTTTCTGGACCTCTGCTAGATTCTTGAATCTTCTCTGTTTGATAATCCGCTGAAGCCCACAAGCATCTCTTTTGCTGCCGCATTTTGTCCTTCCACTAGACTTTCCATTGATATGCTTGTACACAGCACTCTGTGAACAGCCAGCCTCCTGAGCTATGAACATTTGTGGTTCACCCATCCTATGAAGGGTATCAATGATGGTCTTCTGGCCAATTGTCAAGTCTGCAGTCTTCCCCAATATATAATAATAATAATATTGAACTCAACTGAGATAATTGAACCAAAATGAAGCAATTTAATGACACCTGGGGAAACCTGTTAAGGTGCTTTGAGTTTACTAGATGATATGTGTGTGACACTCAGTTTAAAACATTTATGGCCTGCAAAATTTGGGCTGATTTCTTCACAGTATTCAAATTTTTTAAATTCCTGATTTCGTGGGTTTTGTGAGCTGGAAGCCCAAATTATGCAAAAATAATCAAATACTTGAATTGTTTCAATTGTGGGCCCTGAATCTATAATCTATGAAAGTTTACCTTTTTGAATGGAATTATGGAAATAAATAAATTTGTCCATGATATTCAATTTTTTTGGAAAGGGTCTGTATATCCAGTCACTCAATGTGCAGGGTTGCGTCAGCAACTCTTATTTATATGCAATGGTCGGGTCCAATCGGGTTCGCAGTGTGCGGCAGGCCTTCCATGTCATTTGACCAAGGCGGAGCCATTAAGAAAAGGGGGAAATGGCTTGGCTGATGTTGTGCGAATGTGTCAGTCAAAAAAGATGTTATGTAAGGTAAATTGTTATGTAAGGTAAATTCCTTGGAAGGGAGATAAAATGTCGGGTTGGCAGGTGTTAATTTCAAGTCCTTGTCAAATTAGAGTAACGCGTTCCTGACATGACTGCTCAAGACAGTTCTTCTATAGTGGGGGAGAGAAAAATCATGCTGGACGCCAAGTGTGTGCCGTTTTAGCCCATCCCCCAAAAACTTGTAAAAAAACAGTTTAACGCTAGACATATCTCCACAATTTACTACTACACAGTTCTCAGTCTTGGCACGTTTTCAGCAGTTATCTTCAAATTTGTATATTGTTTTGAGAAACAAATATCTACATTTACTTTACAGGGTTGTTTAAGCTTATCCAGGGCTCCTAAGATTTTTGTTTTTAACTCTAACAGCAGGTTTGGGACTACAATGCACTGCCTCGCCGCCTCCAGGACTTTCTGCTATACATCCACTGCAGGAAGTCCAGTGTGCTTCAGGCTCCAGGTCCGAGGGGCAGGCCGCCGGATCTTTTCCTGCTGCTTGCCGTCAAGTCTCTGGTGCCACATTTCGGGCGGCGGCAGGCCATCCGCCAGACGTGGGGCCGCGCCGGCGTCCTGGCCAACCGCACAGTGGCCACCGTCTTCCTGCTGGGACAGATGTCACCCGAGGACCATTACCCAGACCTGCGAGGCATGTTGGGCAAGGAGGCGGCGCTTCACCGGGACCTGCTCCAATGGGAGTTCAGGGACACGCCCCTCAACTCGAGCCTGAAGGAGGCGCTCTTCCTGCAGTGGTTCCATCGCAATTGTCCGTGGACCCGGTTTGTCCTGGAGGCCCATGACGACAGTTTCATCAACACGTTCCAAGTGTTGGACTTCCTGGAGACTCTGCCGCGTGCCAGCAGCAACTTCCTGTTCATCGGTGATGTCATCAACGATGGACGACCACCCAGAGACCGGGGCCTTCTGGACTTCGTTCCGCCGAGCATTTTCACAGGAGCGTATCCGCCCTACGCTGCGTCCGGGGGTTTTCTGCTCTCCGGGGAGGTGGCTGTACGTCTTCACAACGTCTCGCGACGCGTCCTTCTGTTCCCGGTCCACGATGTCTACATGGGCCTGTGCCTCCGCGAGCTGGGTCTGGTCCCACAGAAGCACCCGGGTTTCGCCACGCTCCTCGTCCGCCCCGACCACGACGATGACAAGGAGCGTGGCGAGGTTGTGTGCGTGGACAGGAGGTTGATGGTGGTGAGCGGTCACACGCCGCAGGAGATACTCAGGATGTGGAGCACCGCGGGGGTGCGGCTGTGCCAGGCAACGGCTACACAAGAACATGCACAAGAACCGACACTTAATTAGGTACAATGGCTAAGCACTTCCAATGCAAAACGAAAACACGCAATTGATGATGTCATATTGACAAAGACATTGAATATTAATGTCATATTAGAAAAAAACTCAAATGTTGATGTGATATTAGTACAAATTGAATATTGATGATTTCATTAATGTCATAGTAAAGATGTCAGTTATTGATGATGTAAACAGTTGCATATTGATTGTCATTTTAACAGACGATTATTGATGATGTTAGTGGTGAAGATTGAAGAAGTGGTGGAATATTGATGTTATATTAGTCAAGTCCTTTAGCGTTGATGATGCCATATTAATGACATTATCTTGTTTCTAAAATAAACTTGCTATGCATTAATAATTAGTATTAAATATTATTAATAAATAACATTGTTGAGGACGGCTTGGTGGACGACTGGTTAGCACGTCTACCTCACAGTTCTGAGGACCTGGGTTCAAATCTGGTCTTGGCTGTGTGGAGTTTGCATGTTCTCCCTGTGCAGATTTTCTTGCTCTTTGCATCAAAATTACAATGGTGGGAGCAATGGTTTGTGTGTGTATGCCCCCAATATCAGACCGCCACTCACTTTAACATTTACGTACACGCACACAGTTGCCTTCATGGACCACAATCGGCATCCATCAGTTAAAAGTCTTTACAGAAGTGTACTGAAAATGGTTTTCTTGTTTATGTTTCGGTACTTACGATACTGTGTTGGTATGTCAAGTCCGCACTAAGTTGCTAATTTATTGTGGCTTCAACTACACTAATGTTTACGTTATTGGTTCATGTTGATGATGACATTCTGTAATTTGTGTGGCGTACATTACCAAGTAATGGGTACGGTTAATGCTTTTTTTTTGTTTTGCTGTGAATAAGTGATATTCCTGCCACTTGACAGCTGCTGAAAGTAACTTAAAAGTTACTTTTTTCTAACTTAGTTACTTTAGTTACTCAAGTAATCAGGAGAGTAACTAAATTACTTTTAAGCTCAAGTAAAAGGTAAAGTAAGTAAGTCACTTTTTCAAGGTAACTGTAGCACACTAGTCGTTTTTGTAAGTCAGGTCACAAGTAATGTTTCCTGTTTTGGGTTGAAGTGTTTTTTGGTTTTGGGATGTTATTTGGTTGCCTGTTTTTGTAAATCATTTATTATTATTATTTTGTTTTAATTCCTGCGCTGCTGCCTGGCCTCCCTGCTTCCCTGCACTTAACCCTCCAAGTTTGGACTCCAACCTGCACAAACGTGACACAAACATGGCATAGTTCTTTCCAAATATGACCTTGCAGCCCCACCTTGTGGCGCAATATTTTTAATTTATCTCAGATTAGTAGATTCAGTGAATTTGAACACTGAATGTTGAACAGTTGATTGAATTTGAACTGTTTCATCTTCATAAATTTGGCCTTTTTATAGTACATTTATCTGGATAGTCATAAGTGATATTGTCTAAACTGTGCAGATTTGCCATTAGGTTACCATGTTATCATGTTTTCCACATGCTGTACACACACATTATATGTGTGTGTGTGTGTGTGTGTGTGTAATGCATCCATCCATCCATTTTCTGTACTCACATTCACACCTATGGGCAATTTAGAGTATTCAATTAACCTACCATGCATGTTTTTGGGATGTGGGAGGAAGCCGGAGTACCAGGAGAAAACCCACGCAGGCACGGGGAGAACATGCAAACTCCACACAGGTGATGTCTGATTTTAATCCAGGCCCTCAGAACCGTGAAGCAGATGCAACATTTTATGTATTTGCATCATGTTTTACCAGTTTATTGTTTGTGTAAAGAAAAAACTTTAATCCAAAATAATTATCTATGGTTTTAATCCACTTTTTTTGAGGAAACATCCAAGGGTCCTGTTGATGAATTGATTCATAATTCATTAAAAATAAATGTCATGAAATGACATTTTGAGAAAGTAATTAAAATAGTAACATTACTATTGTATTTTCAACAAGATAACTTGTAAATGTGACTAACTACATTTCCAAAATCATCTTGCCAACACTATATAAAACAAACACAACCAGGAAGTAATTGACCATAACTTGATGGTTATTTTGTTCACTCTGGCTCCCCCTGGCGACACTCTGTAACACGACACCCAATTAGCTCGCTGATGAGCCTCAGCTGCATGCATGTGCGCGCGGCAAATAAGCGACCGCTAGGAGATGTGACGTCACTTCCATCTTGACACGTCAGACAAGTTGAGAAAGACCACAACAAAAGTACAAAAAAATGTTTGCTGGGAAAGCAGCGACGCTTATAAGTCAAGCGCTCGTCTTCAGCTTCGTACTCGGACTT
Source organism: Phycodurus eques (assembly GCF_024500275.1). Classification (NCBI taxonomy): domain Eukaryota; kingdom Metazoa; phylum Chordata; class Actinopteri; order Syngnathiformes; family Syngnathidae; genus Phycodurus; species Phycodurus eques. Next base: position 16,943,723 of record NC_084530.1, read on the forward strand.
CTGGGGACCTGCTGCAGGGCGCAAGTAAGCCACCACGCGCCTGCCAATCAAACCGGGTGTGTGGGTGAGGCGTTCTGAGTATGTCTGTTTGTTTGCTGGGACTCCAGTTTGTGTGTGTGTGTGTGTGTGTGTGTGTGTGTGTGTGTGTGTGTGTGTGTGTGTGTGTGTGTGTGTGTGTGTGTGTGTGTGTGTGTGTGTGTGTGTGTGTGTGTGTGTGTGTGTGTGTGCGTGCGCGCGCGCGCGCGCGCGCGCGCGCTCGTTCGTGTACACTAGGCTTTATACAATCAGGATTTTTGGGGCCGATCAGCGAGTTTAAAAAAACAAAAAAAAATCTCTGATCACAAGATGGAGCAATGTGTCTATTAAAATGACTTGTTTATTTACTGTATATACTTGTGTAGTGTATACTGAGTATCTTCAAAAGTATTCTCCAGCATTTTAGACTAAAGGTAAAAAAATTAATGATCTCTAGGGAGCATTCAAGAATTGGCCACTGACATAAGTTTAAGTTTTCAGTCAGGTCAAACCAACATTACAAAATGACAGAAAAAATGGGTGCTAACTTAGTGTAATTAAATTACTTCACACACACCGAAACCTTAGAGCTTAGAGATTCGACAGAACGCCGGCATGTTGATGTGCTAGCACTAGCTTGCTAGGCTACAGAACGTTTTGTTGCCTGCTTGTGAGCTGTATCGTATTGAAAGTACTTGAACATACCTCAAGCAATCCATGAATGAATATCCTCTCCCGAACATCGGTGATGACTACCACCCTGTTTTTCCTTATTTTATTATTCCCCCCAACAATACATTTGCTGAGGCATTGTTGTTGCCATGGTAACGAGCGTATCCGGCGGCATTTGAGTTGACAAGATAAAGCCCAGTGATCGTAAAAAACGGGATGCGGTGGTATCGGAATACAACATTTTATTGCAGTAGTCTGACATAGTGCAATCGTGAAAGAGCAAATTTGTCTTGTAGTCTGATCCGTGATCGTGATCTGTGTGGTTTTATGTTGTGAAAGTTGTGCGTGTGGATTTCTGTGTGTGTTTACCGGTTGGGTTGTTGCGACACCATGCGTGTGTGTGTGTGCGCATTTCTTTGTGTTCGTGTTTACTTGTTGGATCATGTAACCTTTTATTTCTTTTTAACGTGCATGTAGTGTTGTTTTTTTTAAATCTGTGTGTGGATTTCTGTGTGTTTACCTCCTTTTAGTTTGTTGGCACACAACATAAATGTGTGTGTGCGTCTACCTGTTTGTGTGCAAGTGTATTTTTGTATGCTGGTTTACCCGTTGGGTTTGTGTGCGCGCGTGAATGTGTCTTTTTACCTCTCTTTGTGTTAATGTGTGTCTCTTCATTTCTTGTTTGTTTGCAGCTACAGGAAGAGGACAAAGCCAAACAATTCTCTGGTCAGTTAAACATAATGATGATGATAATGATTACTATTATTAGGGCTGCAACTAACCATTATTTTAATAATCAATTAATGTCAATTATTTTTTTAATAATCGATTAATCAGATATTTATTTTTATTTTTTTACATTCCCATCCCTTTTTAAAAAAAACAGGACATGATTTCAAATTGGCAGTGGCGAAAAGATGTACACATTGGTTGCTACGTAAACATCCCATAGGTCTTAAATAAATTATATTTAAATGTTGAGGTCAAATAAGCCATGGACCAACCACACAAAACCATGCAAATGTATGCTATACAATATCTGCTTTAAAATATTGTTTTTGTCATCCTCTGTCACTACAAAGCCTCCTAATTCTCAAGATTTTCATGCATGCCTGTCAGTTTAGATTTAAGATTATTCGTTGCAGCCCTAATTATTATTATTATTGTTACTATTATCAGAACGCAAGTGATGACAGATTTTGACTCAATGATGAATAAAAACCAAATCTGTTCAGAAGTATTAAAACGTCAACTTTTAATTAGTCAGAAAATCAACAAAAAAATATTGATAATTTGTTGGTAATATAGTATTGTATTTATTTTTTTTAAAGTAAAAGCAGACTTTTGCAAACATCTTACTTGGATTCAATGCAAAAAATAACTAGTCTGATTTCATGGAGGACTACAGTCGTTGAGAATATTTACTGTTGAGAGGCTGAAATTCTGAGAATTTGGTCAATTTTAAGTTTAACAAGATCTCTAAACAATTAATCGATTATCAAAATAGTTGTCGATTGATCAATAAATTATTGCACCTAGTCAGTTGCGTGTAGTTGTGCGAGTCCACAAAGTCGTGTGTGTGTGTGTGTGTATAAAGTGTGTGTCGCACTTCCTGAGGGACGACAGGTGAAGGGGGCGGAGCTTTCTTCGCCCTGAGGAGCTGCCACCAGAGTCTGGGCGGTGACGGCGGCGAATTCTTTTCTCCTGACTATGTTTGCGCCAACCCGCCGCTGTGGTGCAACTGGACCATCCGGGCCCACGCCGGCATGCGGGTCCACCTGCACCTGCAGGACCTGACCCCTGACGAGGATTGCCACCTGAAGCAGGACCAAATACACGTGGATGAACCCCCCGGACCCTCTGCCGGTCACCGGGTACTGCGGGGGTGCTGGCACGAGGCCACGTACACCTCCCGCTCCGACACGCTGTACGTGGTTCTGCTGATTGGTGGTGGCCCCGCTCAGCAGTACCGAGGATTCTACGCACGCTACCGCACCTTTGGACCTCCAATGGCCTATCACCCGCCAGATGGCATCTCTGGGCAGGAAGGGAAGCGGAACAGTCAGATCTGGGATGAGTTTGGAGCGATGATTGCAGTGGAGCGCGAGCGGCATCCCACGGCGACCGCTGCCGTGTTTCCCTTGTCGGATCCTCCCGATAAAGCTGCCGACTCGTCTGTGGACCCAGATGCACACGCGCCGGTGAGATCTGAACAAATACAACTAAACTAACACTTGGCAGGTTCTTCTGGTTCCTGATGTGGATTTTGACTTTTTTTTTTTTTTTTTTTTTTTTTTTTTTTTTTTTTTTTGCGCAATTCTTGATAGGGTTTTGACTAGGTTTTTGACCTTGTTCCCGACTTGTTTTTTTTCCCCACTTAGTTTTTGACACTGATTTTTAACTTTGTTCTTGACTGTTTCGTTTCCTCTGGAACATCTGCCAGTTTGTCTTTTGTTGTGCTCAAAATGCTCATTTGTGAGTTAATGAAACGATGTTTATGCTAATGCATTACAATGTTAATGATTTGTTGTATGGTGGTGTTATGAAATTATCACATCATCCTGTTGTTTTTGATGACATGCTCCTGTCCCACTTCACATGACCTGAAGTCGTGGTTGGAGACCATGCCGCCATCAGAGTCCCCACACGGGACCTCCTGGGCAGAAAGAGGCGCCCCCCGAATGCTCTCGGACCCGTCCGACCTTGCGCGACCGTCGCACGAGCTTCTGAACAGACCTCCCGGCAGCTCCCTTCACATCTTGAACGCCAAACGCAGGGACGCCGACCCAGGTCCAAATCTGCCGGAAGATGAACAGAAATCATTCGAAGCAGGAGAAAAAAACATGGAGGCCAAGGAGACACCCTCATTATCATCACCTGAAGAAGAACCGGGGTGGACTCTTCCACACCCCAACATTGTGGAACCGCTTTCGGACCACAGAGGGAAGTGTGAGTACAAACCGCAACATGAACATTGATGATTGTGACGTGTACAAGTACAGCTGAATCTCGATAAATAAAAAAAATATATATTTCAGCAGTTCAAATTCTATAGGTGATTACACACACACACACGCATATATTTCCACATTTTATTTATTATGCAGTAGCACCTTGATGTTCAGTAAGTTTGATTAGTTCTGTGACCAAGCTTGTAACTAGGCTTTACACGATCAGGGTTTTTGGGGCCGATCAGCGAGTTTAAAAAAAAAAAAAAAAAAAAGAAAATCTCCAATCAAAAGATGGAGCAGTGTGTCTATTTAAATGATTTGTTAATTTACTGTATATACTTGTGTACTTAATTGCTCAAAAAAAATTAGATTTACAATAAATGTATCTTTGTTAGTCTATTTAGGGCAATGAGGCATAGTGACAGACAGAACAAATTAATGGTCTTCTATTAGATGGCAGGAAGTACATACAGTAAATAATGTATCCACCTTTGGTGACATTTTTGTTTGTAAAATATGTGCCTTGGCTCCATAAAGGTTGGAAATCACTGCTGTAGTCAGATCATGTATTCTAATCAGGTCACAACATGACCAATAATGGGTGCTAACTTACTGCAGTTAAATTACTTTATTGTAATTAAATTAGTTCACACACACACCAAAACTTTAGAGCATGATTCGACAGAACGCCGGGATGTTTACGCACAACCGTTAGGGCTAGCACTAGCTTGCTAGGCTACACAACGTTTTGTTGCCTGCTTCCAAGCCGTATCATATTAAACATACCTCAAGCAATCCTTGAACTCCTCTCTGATTGATGCAGATTGTAATGGAGATGATGGTGAAGGAAACAGGGGTGATGGATGGTGTAATGGATGGGTACGCCATCCAGGGAAGGAACTTGGAGGGACCAATGGTGGTAGACTTTGCAAAAAGGATGGAAATGGCTGTAGTGAACACTTTTTTCCAGAAGAGGCAGGAACATAGGGTGACCTACAAGAGTGGAGGTAGAAGCACGCAGGTGGATTACATCCTGTGCAGATGATGTCATCTGTAGGAGGTTACTGAGTATAAGGTAGTGGTAGGGGAGAGTGTGGCGAGAGCATCGGATGGTGGTGTGTGTAAGATGACTCTGGTGGTGGGGAGGAAGAAGTATGTTAGAATAGTACAGGACATGCATGAGGGCAGCAGAACAGTGGTGACGTGTGCTGTAGGTGTGACAGAGGAATTTTTGGTGGAGGTGGGACTGCATCAGCACCTTCCTGTTTGCAGTCATGATGGATAGGGTGACAGATGAGGTTAGAGTGGAATCCCTGTGGACCATGATGTTAGAAAGGTGGAGACATACACTGGAAAGGAGAGGAATGAAGGTTAGCTGAAGTAAAACAGATTATATGTGCATGAATGAGAAGGGTGGAGGGGGAAGAGTGAGGTTACAGGAAGAAGAAAGAGCGAGGGTGGAGGACTTCAAATAATTGGGCTCAACGGTTCAGAGCAATGGTGGGTTGGTAAGGAAGTGAAGAAACTGGTACAGGAATGTCGGAACGGGTGGCGGAAGGCACTGAAGAGACAACAGGAAGCAGAGCTGGAGGTGGTGGAAATGAAGATGTTGAGGTTCTCTCTAGGAGTGACTAGGTTGGATAGGATTAGAAATGAGCTCATCAGAGGGACAGCCAAGGTTAGATGTTTTCGAGATAAAGTTAGAGAGAGCAGACTTCGATGGTTTGGACACATCCGGAGGAGAGAAACTGAGTATATTGATAGAAGGATGATGAGGCTGGAGCTGCCAGGCAAGAGAGCTAGAGGAAGACCAAAGAGAAAGGTTGATGGATGTCGTGAGGGAAGGCATGAGGGCAGTTGGTGTTCGAGAGGAGGATGCAGGAGATAGGCTTACATGGAAAAGGATGACGCGCTGTGGCGAACCCTGACGGGACAAGCCGAAAGGAAAAGAAGAAGATTGAGATGATTATAGTTTACAGCAAACGAAAACCCAAAATTCACCACCTGGAGAAACTCGAATATTATGTAGCAAATGATCAAGAAAATGATTTGTAATATATTGTAGAAATTAGGCAGGAATTTGCTCTCAGTTTTGTTGTTTGTTTTAATGTGTTTAATGAATCTATATATTGTATGAGTACTAAATAAATTGACTTTTCTACCATATTCTAATTTGAGATGTACGTTTGGTCGCACTATCTTCCAATCCTCCACAGCTTCTGCCAGACCTTTGATTAAATCATCGGAAGCGTGGCTGTCGAGGAGGCGTGTCTGGAGAACATTGCTTTTCAGCTTACATTTCGCAGTAATATAGTGCCGTAATTAAGTCAACGCCCCACCCTCCCGTCATCCTTACCTACCTCCTCCCACCACTCGGCCTCTGTTTCCTCTCCCCCATTAACTCCACTGACCTCTCCAAACTTATGTCAAATATGAAGACCTCCTACTGCACACTGGACCCTAACCCATCGAGCCTCAGCAAAGACAGTCTTCCAGCACTCACCCCACTCAACCTCAACATCAACTCCTTCCTCGGCTCTGGTTCTGTCCCGACCACACTTAAACTGGCCGCAATTACCTCCATTCTTATGAATACATAATAAGTAAACAACATTTTAAAAAAGCCGGCCTTAACTCCGACACCCTGAGCAACTTCCGGCCCATTTCCAATCTCCCCCTCCTGTCCAAAATACTCAAATGTGCAGTTGCTCACCAACTGCAATCATCCCACCTGTCCTCCAATAACCAATTTGGTTTGACTCTGGACACCTTATTATCCTCATCCTCCTCGACCTCACTGCAGCCTTTGACACTGTAAACCACACTATTCTCGTATCCGGTCTCAAAATCTGCATGTACGCTACCGTATGTTTTAAGCTAGCGTATATTTTACCATGTCTGCGCCCAATAATACGATGCGCCTTATGTATGTGTTAAATACAGAAATAGACCGCGTAACTGAGACTGCGCCTTTTTAATATGGTGCGCCTTATGGCCGTGAAAATACGGTACTCCACTTTAACCGACTGCCTCACCGACATCAGATCCTGAATGCAAGCCAACTTTCTTTAACTCGCCTGCAATGAATTCGGTGTGTTAATCATTGATACCAACTCCCCCACCAAACACACCGGTAACGTCTGCCTCTCCGTTGACAACAGCACACTGATTTTTCTCCCCTCACATCCGGAACCTACGAGTAGTCTTCGACACAAACCTCATCTTTGAGACCCACAACAACATCAAAACCTGCTTACTTCTGTACTAGAATAAAGTGTAATTGCACATCCACTGCAGTAGATGGCAGTGGTGCTCTCTTTGCTCTCGCTCTTTTCTATTTCAGGGAAATTGATGCACTTTATTTTCTGGTACAGACTGAAAACATTAATAGGTTTCTTTATTGTAAATTGATCTATATCTTTCTTTTGTACTTCAATGTTTATTAGGTTCGCAATTTTCTTTCTTCTTCCTGGGGGGTCGTGACAAATATAGTGTTTTATTTTTTTGTTCTCTCTGGCACAGATTTTCACCTGTAGCGGGTGCGTCTGGAATGTAGTCCCTGTGATAAATGACGGTTCACTGTATCCTAATTTACTTGTTATTAACGCACCTACATGTCACCTGCAGTGAATGTCTGGAACGCTTCTCAAGTTCTACACGAGCCCGGTGGTGAGTACACGTTGGGTCAGAACCACTGCAAAGATCTCTGCTTCACACGTGTCCTCAGTCTTGTCGTCCTGTCTCGATCTCTGAACAGATCGGCTGTTTGAAGTGTCCGTGGAGGTCCAGCTCAGTCAGGACCAGAACCAGGACCATTTGGACGAATTGCTGATGAAGTCTGTCAAGGCTCTGGTTTGTCCATGACTTTTTTTGTTTTGTTTTTTAACGGTGTTGATAAAAATGTACAAAATATGGCACCCTCTTCTTCAGGTCCTCAAACATCTGGACGGGCTTCGCATCCCACTCAGCTTGACCTTCAAAAGAGTTAAAAGGTTATCTACACTTCCCGTTAGTTCGGCTGTTTTCTGGAGACACAGTTGTACACTAGTACCTAGACTGACAGGATTTTGGATTTACAAGCCGTTGCTTTGCCGATTGTCTTTTTTTTTTTGTTTTTTTTTTTGTTTTTTTTTTAGTTAAGTGAAAAACTCTCCTGCTGGATATCAGTGTTACTTTGGTCCCATCTGGTGGCATCTTGTTGCCAAAGAAACAATTAGAATTTAGATTAACTACATTTAGACAAAAATATTCCTTTGTTTCCACCTTGTGGCGTCTGCTGGCAATTGCAAACCTTTGGCAGGCTATCAATTACTTGTTCGGTACTGTAACGCCCTCGCGTGTGGGCAAGGAGAGCCACAATTGCCGATGCACTTGCAACCTTTTTATTGACTGGGACAAGCAGTCAAACACTAAAAAATGAAAACACTCACAAGGACCAGCTGTAGGCTACAGCTCACACAGACGAGTCGATCTGACGACTGCTCCTAATGTGGGACACATCCCTTAAATGTACACATCAACATACGAATACTACAGTATATGCACAGTAATTCAATTAAAAAAAAAAAAATGTCTTTACATTCTCATGTTTTTATACAATACATTGCTAGTTTTCTTTATTAAATTTTTTTTTTTGCAGGGCTGAAAAAGATAATGGCACTTCAATTTATTTTGAGAAAATTTATTTGACATACGATAAGTGGTCAAGGTACAAGTGGAACCTCGATTTGCAAACTCAATTGGTTCTTGAACAGGGTTTGTAAAGTGAAACCTGTACGTTGAAAATGACAAAACTTTCCCATAAGAAATCATGTAAACATCAATCATGTCCAGCCGCAACAAAAGTCAATTTTAGTAAAAGTTAGCACAGTTTGAACACAATGTAAAGCAGTACTGTATATCAACTATGAAAAGGGTTGATTGATTTAAAAAAATCTCTATTAACCAAATTAACAACAACAAGTGTAAGTGACCTCATTTAAATGCAGCTGCCCTGCTCACACTCGCCCAAACAGTGTCATGTCACAAGGCCCTCTGGGGTGTTCACAGCCAGTGGGAAATCACAAAACCCATGAGCTTGAACAACCAGGTTGCTACAATTATGGAAAAATAAAAAAATGTAATCCACTTCTTGGCTTGCATCTCGCAAACAATAGGCTTGGAAACGCTGTCACTCGCTAGCTGTTTTTCATTTATCCAAACAGGCAACAGCGTTTCCACTTGGCCAAGAGCGTGACATATTTTCAAAAGGACCGAGACAAACTTCTGGACCAAGTCAGCAGCAGCAGAAGTCTGTAGTGGCAATTGTGGACTTGTTTCTTCCATACTTGCGAGCAAGATTTGCAATTCATGTGCTGTTGATATAGTCCTCACAAAGAATGAAACTGCGTTAAGGTCCGACCATCGGGAAATGTTTTGTTCCGTCTGCGGTTCGGAAATGGAATAGTTTGAACATTGTGGCGTTCATAAATCGAGGTTCCACTGTACATTAGAAAATGTGTGCTTGTCATGGTGACGATGATGATGATGTGGCATGATGATTTCCAGGCTTCGTGCGGGCTTTCTGTATATAATGTGGCTCAACGCTGGTCGTGGGCGTGCTCACGTGTACGCTGGCGTGCACCAGGACCTGCACAAGCTGGTCGGTAGCGCCGTTGCCCGAGCCGGGAACCTGCAACATGGTGTCATCGCTTCAGTCTCCATTGGAGGTAATACCAACCTACAAACACAGATGGGCGATTCGAGTCACATGACTTGACTCGCGTCAGTCTCGAGTTGCCAGTTTTATTTTAGGACTTGGGATTAGTTTGGCTGAAACTTACCCAAGGAATCCATTTGACTTTGACTTGAACTGCATGACTTGAGAAGTGTTACCTGTTCACATTTTAAAAAGCAGCATTTTTTAACATAGTGTACCATTTGTTTTGTTGTTTTTTGTGAAGTGCGTGCAAACTACCGTTAGCCTGTGACGCTGAGTGCAGATTCCATCTCATGAAGTGTTATGGAGTGAGCGGAGAAAATTATGTTTTTGACAAAATGGGAAGAGAATGGCAACATACAAGGTTTGCAAATCAAACAGAGACAACCACTGTGACATCTAAAGTTCATCCATAACTATAAAACCCACAAAAAATAAACTTGGAGGTCCCATGCCATCATTTTTTTAAAAAATTTCTTTATAGTCTTTGATGTTCTTCTGTTGGGTTGATTTGGGTTGGAAATGCCCAGAATGCTCTTTTTCAAGCTATTCTAGTTGGTCTAGAATGCTTGGCAGATAAGACTGGATTTCTCATTAATTCATCGGTATGTAAATAACCTTTCCACTGATTGGGTCGCTGGTCTTCTTAATTTGAATAAGGCGTATGACCGCGGCAGTAGTGTACACAGCAAATGTGTATTCGCTTCGACAACTGACAGCTGAAAACTAGTCGTACTTACCAGCTATGCCAATTTCCTTGCTCACCGTTCTCCAGGCAGTCTTATTTTTCGTACAGTCTCTGTATTGTAGGAGGAGTTACCAAAAGTTCCGGGTGCCCACAAATCCCAAAGGTCATCTTGTCTGCCATTGCTTCGGGACATCGTGATTGTGTACATGCATATTGTCGATGGCGATTGGATGTTGCGAAGTAACGTCACACTAAATCGATTTGAGTCGGCGGGTTTTTGTTATGTTTTGTTTTGTTTAGTTTTTTTGCAGAAATCTTTACTGAAGGTTGAGTGGGCAGGTACTTGTGTGTGTGTGTGTATGTGTGTATATATATATATATATATATATATATATATCTTTTTTTTTTTTTTTTTTTGTAACATCATGTGTGATGACTTGAGATTTTGAGATATGCAGTGGAACAGAATCTGTGTGTGGTGTTCTGGTTTGAGATTATCAGAGCAAACCACACACACTGATTTAAAACTGTTAATTTTGTTTTATCTTTGTGTAGTCTGTCACAAAAGAAGGAAGAAAAAAAAAAAATCATTTATGAATAATCCTCGTGTGTACCACGCCTAAGACTTGGCCTACCTGTTACTCCCACCTCTGCCTAGAAACAGCACTGTTTTTGCCCAAACCAGCTGTGGTTGTCTTTTCTTTCTCAGTGTGGAAGGGGGAAACTTGGTTCTCGTAGTTTTTAGACTGGGTTCTTAACTCTTTTTAAATGTATTTATTTATTTTTCATTTTTTTTTGACAGACGTCAACGAATGTGGAACGCAGTTGGCGCTGTGTGACGTTAATGCTGACTGTTTGGACCAGTTTGGCTCTTACTGGTGCCGCTGCAAAGACGGCTTCCGGGACGAGTCGCACTTGGGACCCAGAGGAACCGTGTG